>NW_019214894.1:0-43176 GCF_002532875.2 Varroa jacobsoni | reverse complement strand
AGGAGACTCACATATAGATGTACAACAGGGTGGCGAAAAGCTACAAGCACGCTATGCATTACGTAATAAGGCATGGGCTTCTATATCCCTATATAGAGGGTTATAAGTACGCAAACCAACGGTGGAACCTTGCGTTTCCCGAAAGTCGAAGCATGGAAGCCACAGATGCAGGAATACGCTGTCAAATAGATTTGTGTGACGGGAAGAGGCGCTTCTGCCACTTGATGGGATAGCCTCTGCTCATGGAATTGTACGGGGCGGAGCAGAAACGTTTGCAGGGTCCCTAAAGAAAATCTTCTTTATTTTTTCCGAGACTGTTATACGTCCGTCTTGCATATACAGTATGGTAAAAATTATTTAACAGGTTTAAAAAAGCCACCTAAATCGCAAGAAAACCTATATATATAGGAGAGGCTCTCCCGCAGGCTCGTCACTCGTAAAACCAAAAACGCGTACAACTAACTGCTGTTTAAGCATTTAATCATCATACAGCTTACGCTATTGACTGCAAAGAAGTCTACTTAAGTCTATTCTAAGAGGAAGAAAATCAATTAAAATTATTAGTGCATCCACGGAAAAAGCTTTCCTCAAACTAAGCGTGTATATAAAATTGACTGTTTAATAAAGGGTTGACCATAGACAGGGTACGAAACATGTCATATTATTGAATGATTTGATTATGATGCTAAATCTTGCTTTTTTTTATTATCTCACTGAAGCGAGCTCAAATATGGTTAACGGCTTCCTCACTATGGCTTAACTTGTGCCCTGCGGAAACACCCTGCGCCTCTTTTTGTTTCTAATCACACGATTCTATAGAAAGTGTGCATCGTAATGCTGCGCTGTGGCTATTCACGCAGATGCCTTAACCGTGAGAAATACCCCAATTACTAGTCACCGATTTCTAAAGTTGATCTTTCAAAATATTAGAACTGCTGCAAAAGTTAATTTTTTCGAGTTGTACGTCCTGTTCTAATACTTCAGTTCAGCACCGCATCAAACAGCTGGTCCCTTTCATAACGAAACACACAGTTTATCTGTCGATTCCCGATACGGAACCTTACGCGTTCTATCTTACGCGTCTCTACGTTTAATAAGGCAAAGGCGATCCAACTATATCACTAATGGGGCCTAGGCCGAATTTGTGCCGACCTCGCTAATAAAATAACGTCTCACTAATGAAGCCTTATTACGCACTGAAGATTGTGGGCCAGTATAATGTAACATTACCGTAGCGTTCACTGTGTATATAGCTCACTTCAACATAAAGCGTGGTAACGTCTCCAGAGAGCGGTAATTCATCAAGTGGCACCCATTAAAAAATCTGGCCCGTTTAGTGATATTGCTTTCGATCGATCCGCAGACGGGTCTGTTAATCGATAGTCAAGCCGATATTTTGTCTATTTTAGTAGTTAATGAGAATTATTCTCGGATCCAATTCCTACTTTGTTTACTACTTAAACTTCTTAATGGACAACAAACAGCAGCTTACATAACTCAACGGTAAAAAAACGTTTATTAGGTCCCGTCTTGTCCTCGACATAAAAAGGAAAACCAGCTCTGCGGGAAGACATGTATTCTCCATGACATCTATTCGAGAAGTTGATGTCTGTGTGCGTTTTCCTGCTAAAGTTTGCTCTCCTTTATTACAATTTCTATTTCGAACCACCATTTTTTTTTTCTATATAGTCGCTTACACCTGCAAAATCATGAAATGGTTTCATACATATGATTTGAATTAGGAGCTCTTCAATATGTACGTCATCTTCTATGCGAACCGGTAGCACCACTAGAACCAACGCAAAGACTTAATGCTATCTAATGGAAGGCAAGCTTCTTGAAATAACGACACTGGTATAACAGCTGCGCTATTTAAAATATTTAATTAGCTCTCCAAGAATGTATCTTACCTGAGTACTCCAAGATTATCGAAAAAAAAAAAAAAAAAAACAAAAAAGCCCTCTAACAACCACAGTGAGGCAAATGTCGTTGAGGCAGTATTTTTTTTTTTTAGAACATTTTACCCGAATTCAGCTTAATTTCAGTGGAAGGCAACCCTTGATTTTTGATGGTATTATTCTTCAACAGCAAATCGAAAGCTTCGTAACGTACCAATATACTAAATACACACATCAATACTTTTTACTCTATTTTCAACAGAACGGACCAATCAAACACGATTTTCTGCTGTTTCAACGATTCAACACGAACATCGTACGTTACAGTCTACACTCGTCAGTAGGAATTCTGACTCACATGAAGTTCTGTCTTAGCTCGATCACCTTAAACAAAGTACTCATGGCACGAGGTTGTGCTAGACGCGTCTCTTTCGTAGCATCATAAAAACATATAGCTGTCATTAACAAAAACACGCCTATCACTGCTTAGTAGTTAACGTGCAAAAGAAAGCTTTCGTCAAAATTATCTGAAGTGTTACACCTAATTTTATATGTTAACTTTAGATCGGCGATCTTTTAAATGTAACAACAGAACGCAGAAGGCGTAATACACTTCTGTTCCGGGTTGAAAAATAACGGAAACGAAAATCGTATCCGTATATTAGGTACTATGCAATAATCTGTATTTAGATTTATCATCGGTCGTTGCTCATTGCGTTGAACGAAGATGACGTTTGAAACGAATGATGTTTTTCTTTAAGTAAAACGTACGTATATCTAGCAAAATATACATGTTTCTCAGCAGAAAAAACCCCTAAAAAAAGTACCATAGAATGTAACTTGTTATCATATAGCACCGAACAGCAGCCGGCCATTGCTTTCTCTTCTAGAAACTAAATAGCTTAAAGAATGCAGAAATCTCGAAACGAAGGATGCTGACTCTTTAGCTAACCATGCTACACTATCTACTATATCATCCGAACGGTAGAGAACAACAGTATAATCAATGGTAAATCATCGAACTTGCTAAATTTGCCAGCATTTACGATACCTTATTGGTCGATTCTTTGAATCTATAGAATAAGAACGGACCGCTATTTATCGTTTGAAAATCGCTGGTTGGAATTTATCGCTGGGACTGTTGACTATAATCCTACCCTGTCTGCTGCTGCTGTTATCGTTTCGGGAAATTTCAACCTTGGCTATATGCTTACTATTTTGATTGCTTGATATTGACAAAAACGCAGGCTGTAAGTAAGTATAGGGTGTATGCAAGAAGCCCTATAAGGCGGGCAGTAATTTCGTTCATGTATGGACTAGGGAGCTGTGAGTCGTCGAGTAGCTTAAGTTGTCTAGGTACTGCGACAGTAGATAATCTGCGGTATAAATACACGAGTTCTCTAATAGACGGAACCCGCTTTCCGGTGCAGAAGTTAAGGCTTGTCCTCTTTATCTTGCATCGTTGCAGAGGGCACAAAGGACGTTAATTTGTGTACCATCACCTTTTTCCCTTAATCCCTCCCTCTTCCCGGTTTTGTTTAAACGTGTCCGTAAATGAATCCTGTATTACTGCTTGTAAACTGCAATCAATACTGCAACCTCTTTTTTTCTTGTTAGTTGCATTCAATTATGCTGTTACTGTGTTTCGTCGATAGCAGGGTTTGAACCAAGGATAGCTGACTCTCTCGTAGTGAGATATATATATACAGGAAAACAGGATCATTCAGGCTAATTCAAGCTACTATATAGGTACATTATTATTATTATTATCAGTTTCGTTCCAAGCCCAGAATTAGGCGAAATTGTTAGGAAAAAGCGCGGGAAAGCTTTGTGTTTGTGTTGTTTTTCACAGTATGTTAGAATCGACGGCAATAAAGTATTAATAGTAGATGTTTTTGCACTTACTACTTATAATAACATCACAATTGTTATTCATCAGTTTATTATTATCACTAGTGATAACACACACTTTTATTAAGTAACCAGTAATAGTGATAGTATATATATCCTTTAATTAATTGGCGCTAGTAGTGATTTAGATTTCGTTGACACTTCCTTCCCTCATCTGAAATTCAGAATGGCAGTGTCAAATTATATTGTCAATTTAAATTATGATTAATGAGCCCGTGTGATTTCAACATCTTTAAAACCCATATATACATATTTCAACTTAATTGTTTAGCTTTAGATAGACGCTTCATCAACACACGTCGCTATGAAAATAAGTAAAATTAATGTCATCGTACCTCAAGTGTACAGTAAGTATTCTGTGTTTTGCGATAACTAGTAATACAATAATATATAAGGAATAAGAGCTGGGACAGTTATTTTCAGGCTCGATAAGTTGAATAAGGTGAAAAGTTCACATATATTTTAAAAAGGAAGGGGACACTTTAGATGGTCTTTAGGAAATAATCGTCAATAACAAAAATTCAAAATATTGCCAATAACTCAAGGTGATCATAAAAGTACCGTCAAACTAAAGCGGACAAAAAACTCGAAACGTTTATATTATGGCAACTTTATTTATTGATTGATCGCGGCTTCGCGCATTATTAAAGAAATGGGTTTTTATGGGTCGATAGTTAAACCAAGAAATGGGGGTCAACTTTATATAGAGAAATAAAAAGAATATGGAAAACCTCGCAGGTAATATGTGAGGCATAATTTTCTACGTCTTAACACCAGCTATCAAACTGCTAGATGCTAAAAAGCGAGAGGGACAAATATTGTCTTATCAACAAAGACCAAGACGTTTCTAAGGCCCCACTAAAGCATTAAAAAACCATTAAGATCAACCAAGTTGTGCTAACGTAAGGCTCTCGGTGCCTACTGTGAAAATCCGCAAAGCTCTCGTAAGAGCCGCACTATTATATTTAGTTATATAACATTTATTTGCAGTGAAAGAAAAAAAAAAACTTCTGACATCTAGCGATTCATTGTTAGGCAATCAAACCTGTAGAAAAAATGCCAGCGGAACCCAAAGTACAATCCGGTTACATGGGGAGCAGGCTGCACTCGTGCGTTTGTTATCATACCGGCGGTCCGATGTCAACAGTAGTACAAAAAGCCCCCATAAACCAAGAGCAAAAACGTGGCTAGATGTTATATACACGAAACTACATAATTTTTTTCTCGCTTCATCTCATACGTGCGTGCATTATTAATAGGTACTATTTTCATTTGACAGAGAACCGGGAATCGAACTCTTTTAGCCAAGAATTTAGTCATACAAGCCATTGCACACATGTAATACGGATTTTTTTTCTTTCCAGTTGCAACAGATGGCAGAGCGAAACATCGCATCGAATATTCCCGATACTTTAAAAATGAAATAAGATGTATTGCATTACGTTTAATTGGGGTGGCCTAAATGAGTAATCTATATGCCGATTCCTGTGCAAATTACAACGGCTAACACGTTTCTATTTGGTTATTGTCTGCAAAGTGGAACACCGAAGGTGCATCCTTTTTACAGTATAAATGGCTTTCCGCACGGAGAACATCCATAAAGGACTGTGTCGTCCTCGACATTGTCCCGTCATTCAGCCTTATGACACCTTATGGCGCAATCGATCGCACCTTCGTACCTGGTAAACTGTAATTTTCTTTCCTTAAGGTCCACAATCGCAGCCAGCACAAGCTAACAGGATCCGTATAGGATCTGACTCAATGAGTCACTCGTTGAAAGCACACATTTTTTTTATCCTATGGTCTTTATGTTAAGCTGCATGCGTCAGCATCCTAGAGATGTAGCCATAGGTCGATCCGACTCGCTTAACCACTAATCAAATCGTTTAGGTACCCCGTAACCAATAACTGATTTTTCTTCTACCCGCGAGATATCGCCCAGTCAACAATTGAAACAAGAGACCTTTTTCTTCGTACATCATCCAATATTAAATTCGTTCGGTGCAAAGACGCTTCACTGCAGCGGCTCGTTCCCATTCGCTTAACCTGCCTTTAAATATGACTGATCAGGACTAGAACGCATTACGCAGACCGACACTTCATTGCTAAGGTACTTCTATGGTACTGTGGGCTTCTTATCCATTATATCCTGGACCGCGCATGCTCGGATCTTAGATCGAAACTAATTCAGATATGCCCGACCCATCGAGCAATAGGCTACGAGCTACTACTACCTGATGCTGCTCCAATCATCGATATGCGCGACGCCAATATTCAGAAATGCATACATCTGCCCCTTCAAAATCCAAGTAATGAGCGAATTACCAGCAAGTCTACGTCGCAATTGATTGCGTGGACAAGCTTTACCGTCGATTATTAAAATTTAGACGGAATTCGCTGTTAAGATATTGGAAACGTTAATAAAGGAGACCACTAGGGTCAAGGTCGTAATCAAAATAACTGACGCCTTATGCTGATAGGTTAGAGAGGTTGTTCTTCCTCTCTAGTCGGTCCTTCAGGTAATGCTGGACAGAAGTGCCATAGCTTTCTAGAAGAGAAGATAAGAGCCAATGGCTATTAATGTTTCACGATAGTTTAATATGCTCTACTGTACTGCTCTCTACATTGGTCCATTGCCTTTAAGAGAGATTGCATTGATTTCTGCAAACTGCTTGGCAAATTCAGTAGCTTCGTTTCTATTGATTATGCGATTGATACTTTCTTGAAGAAAAATGGCTATAGCTTTCGTGGTAATGTCGAATGAGTCCAGCTGTAAGGCGCTCCAGGCCGAGAAAGAAACTTCAAATAGAAAAATTAGCTTCAGTCAATTCAACTTCAAACCGCTAGACCAACTTTACACTACATAACATTTCTGCTCTGGTGGACAAGGCGTTTACCGCCATTCAAGGACTCTACTAATAGCGTCTTTGAATCTAACGAGTCTCTGAAGTATTAGTCATAATTAACAGGCCCGTCATGGCATGGGACATCGGTACCATAAAAGTCAATAGGTGTTAACTATATTAGTTCAGTTTTCTTGTTTATAGCCTGTAATGTGGTATTTTAAGATGTTTGTAGCTTCTGTTAGTAAAATTCAGAACACTTCAATAGAAGTACGTAAACGGCTTTAGGACTGATGCAAATGACCACTGATTATTAAAGATCAGTCATAATAGTATGACTGTTGATAGTGATTATCTTCAATTACACCCCTGGCCTTATACACTACTCATTTGTTCAAGCATAGTGGATCCTTAGAATTCTTTT
The DNA here is from genome assembly GCF_002532875.2 of Varroa jacobsoni. NCBI lineage: Eukaryota > Metazoa > Arthropoda > Arachnida > Mesostigmata > Varroidae > Varroa > Varroa jacobsoni. The sequence continues at coordinate 36,100 of NW_019214894.1, read as the reverse complement.
GTATTCGGCCATTTATTAGTGTCCAAAATATAGGTCAGTGTCATATCGTACGTATTGGCGTACAACTGAATCGGGGAAGAATACGTGCCTTAAGAGCTGAACTACATTAAGCTGAGCTCACATGGGAATCGTTATCGTAATATCTGATTTGGTTTAGAGCTAAAAATTAATTTTTAATGATCAATTTTTTGTTCCTCTCTTAGTGAGAATGCTTGCGGCAAAATTCGTTTGTAATTGGAAAAACACCGTTAATGGACACCTTCAGCCAAACAACAGTTAATTACTGGCTATAGCTTATGCACTTATGACGCGGCAATCCATAACAGCCAGTGTTGTTACCCGTCCCCAATGCGCAATCTCATCGCCACGCTTCGACCACGAATTAGATCGATCCCCATATTCACAGAGTGGAGGGATGGCTTCGCCCCCATATAGTTGAAATTTAAATCCATGTGATTTGTAACAACTCCATGTTTTAAGGATGGCAATATCTAGCGTGCTATATCGTTCTGTCGATTCTCTCAAACCAGCCACCGATAGCGAGATCAAATGTAGTAATGCAGATTATAACTGCACAGCTTTTAGGACGCTTTCAGGACGCTGGCTTGAATATGCAAACAATTAAGGTGACCACGTCCAACATCTACCAAACTAAGGTTATCCTAGCCTATATGGTTTAGAAGTAGTTTGAGTTTTCTGACCCGCTAAATAATTCTGAATAAAATAATAGAACAGCATTGAGCGTAATGTTTACAGCTTATCCACCTAGTGATAGACTAATAGACATAGTATCGCATCCTCCTTTGAACCACTTCTGGACACCGCCACACCTGCCGTGCTTTACATTCATTGAGAAAACTTATCCTTGCACATGTAAGCTCTCTTCGAATTTAACGCATATCTAACAGCACATACAGATTCCACAGGTACGCTTCTGCTGTTGTCCTGGGCTGTCTAGCCGACGGTTTATACCTATTCCCTTTGAAAGCATCGCAATCATCTTAATGTGGGGAATGTTTGAGGCAGCGAGATCCACAAACCTACCGCACAGAAACCTTGTAGCGTTTAAATATTCTCGCCATTCTAACGGCTCTTGCCGCAACGGTGGTCTCGAGCAGAAGCCACCAACAGAATCACTTTGTTCCCCTCATCGTGTTCCGACAAAGGGCTTTATGGTATTTTTTCTCCCTCCTCTGCATGTTCCTCTGCCCTGTTTCCCAACTGGCCTCATCCAGCGGCTGTATTCCTCGCTTTCGTAGCTTGTTCACATACGAAATGGAAACACCGAAAAAACTAGTACGGCGCGAAGTCAACGCTAGTGTTCTAGCCGGACGCTGGCAATGCGTCACCGAAGAAAGACCAGTGCCAATGTCTATGGGCCCTCTCAAACACTTGTGCAAGCGACCGAAAAGGCAAGTATTCGAGCACCATGTAGTGTGGCTTCTTGATGCTGCCACCACGGTGGTGCGGGCGCCAGCAATACCCATGATCGTCGGCGGCGTCGCCGCTAAGCCGGCGGCTATGACTCCCCTGAGAGCTGTTTACCCAGCGACCCTGGAATCGGTAGGGCAGCCGAGCTGTTTTAGCCATTGAGCTAGTGCTCTTCCCTTCCCATCCTCGAGTCTGATGAACACGCGCGAAGGTAGACAACACCACGACAAGCACTACTAGAAACCGTGGCCGCTCTTTTACACAACGCACAATGCTACTCCAGCCGTTACTGTTCCCAGAGGCTGAATTATTGAACGCTGCTACCAACCGCCGACTGTTTACCGTCGACACTGAAGTTCCAGCCGCCGGTAAAAACCGCTTGATGCTGAGCGTGTGGATACACCCATGCATTTGGGCATTCCCACATATTTATAACGCACATGCACACGAAAAGCGTTACGGGAAGGCAGAGACAGGCACTTTCAGCAAACGCTTGCGGTGTTGGCGCCTTCGTTTCCCCCTCCTGGGGCGGTTGCCCCGCTTACTTTAGCTTCTGGTCGCAGGTGCTTTCTGGGTCAAAACCCTCAAAACCGAACCCGGTAGAGGTCCCGTAGGGCGCTCCTTTTTTTCTTTCTGAGTCTGTATTGTCAGAGACAGACTCGTTGTCGTGTCTTTATGCCTCTTGCTCGTGGCTAGGTTGGCGCTCTACAGAAGGTGCAGTGGCCACTGTTGCTAGTACTGCAAGAACTCAAGAGATAGGTTAGTGGGCTGTTGTGTTCGAACCATGGATGTTGATTTTTCCGCAATTGGGTTATTTCACGAGCATTTGCCTATTGCGTGGCTTTTCGTCTGTGATAACTAGCCTGATTACGTTGGCCCGTCGGTCGGTATATACGAGGGTCACGCACAGAGCGTGCTAAGTAGAATAGCCACGTATACAATGTTGTATTGTAGAGTCATACATTGCGCATCGTTTCGTCTGCATTCTTATCGCACTACCATCGATTCCATATTGGTAGAACATTAGTTTCTTTTAAGTTATCACCAGCGCGAACCTTTGGAGCACGGACGCAGCTTGAATCGCTCGTTTGGCGCCATCCGTTCCGCTGCTCTCGCACTGCAGTATGTGCTTCAGACAAAAGAGTCCAGGAATAACGTTTCCGTTTGCGTAACGTCACGCAGTAGTTACGCCAGGATCGATAAGGAATTAAGCCTGTAACCCACATACGATGAAGCACTCACTCAATGACCAAGACACAAAAAGCCACTCGGTCGCTGTAACACCGAGCACATTTTGCTCACGAAGCTTGTTCAACCAAAACCGTTATTACAAAGGAAATGTGCGCCGATCAGGAGCGACGTAACGTTGGGTTGGATGTAAAGATATAAAATGTCGAGTGAAGGGGCATAAAAATAACGGTAGACCTGCAACAGCAGCGACCATAGCCCCGTGATCCTAAGAACTTCTAGCGAGACTAGCGCCACTGAAAATTTCCACTCGCCGGCTTTGCTTTAAAAGCTACTTCAGAAAATGACTGACACAGCGACTAGCAGTGACTTGTGACAGGGGGGAATATTCAAGAGAAGCAACTTATATGCTCGACATTGTCGCGCAGCGAAGTGCGAGCCTTTCGTGTCTTTGTGAATTCCAAGGGGATCATGGGTCCTTTGGTCACATGGATGTTCGGTTACGAGCTTGCGGTATCGCACCGCATGATTAAACGACATATGCCTATAGTGCGCCACAGATCAATGTGTTATTACGTTGGCTTGGCGACTATACGGGTGACATGCAGGCACTTTGTGTTCGGTAAAAGCTGAAGCAATACGATGTGACACCTAGTAGCTGATAGCGACTAGAAACTTATTGAATTTCTAGTGTAATCTAAGGTACTCATTCAGGACCAATCAGGACCAGTATGGGGAATTTGGCTACGAAGTGGACACTGACCTTTCTCGTTACAAAAGAGATTGATGTGCGCTCTTGTTGCGCTAGGTCTCTCTGATAAATCAGATATTAGCCTCAATTTTTTTTGAGCTCCTGTTCGAGATCGAAATTTCTTGTTCCGTTAAGTTCTTGAGAGAAAAATGCTCGCCCAGCTGTTGCATCTAAATACGATAACTAAATACTAGCAAAATACTAACTAACACTTAACAGCGCCCGTTTTTAGGGTGTGGCAATTTTTTCATCTCAGAAAAATTGCTAGCTATTTTTATGATGATAAATGAAAACTATAATCTTGCTCAGATCGTGTCAAATATATAAGTAACATTGTATGCATAAGCCTAATTTTTTTTTATGAAGCCTTATTACAACTTTTCGCTTGATAGAATATCAAGATACCGTTGACGCGTCAGCGGGAAAAACATGGATACTGCAATGATCTCTAATTGATACAATATATGTTTATATATAGGTCTAAATTATAGGGCAACAGTATAGAATAGCCGTCCGTTGTTTGTTTAATTGTTGATGCGTTTGAGCTTCGAAATCTCTGAATGATGAAGCTTACCTCTAGAAATATTAGTAATAATCAGAACCAGAAAAAATACAGTTGAACTCTAAAACAATAATTTTTCTCAGCGAGTTCATCGATATAGGTTCGAATTACTGTTTTTGCAATAATCGATTCTCTATAGTCGTTTTATTTACTGTAATACAATGTTCTCCCTCTCTACGTTAGCCATTTACTGCTATTTTTATTTATTATTAGGTTGTTACCGATATTTTAATAATGTAGCTTTATTACATGCGCTCGACCAATGTTTGCTGATTTGAAAAATTTTTTTTTCATTATTTATGCTCACTTGTAATGAAAGAATATCTATAGTCAATATACAGCTTCATGAAGAAGAGGTGACTAAATAATCTGCGATTTTATTCTATGTATAACCACATTAGATTTCGGCCATGTGTATCTGATACGATAAGCCAATTATTAAGACACTGCAATTAGGCGATCTTCGCCTCTCATGCAAAAGGCTATTCACAGACAGGTCCCTATACATAGATCTGGAAATGGCCCTTGACAACATTCACGCTAAAATCTTCGCAGAATCAGCAGCTGTTACCGGTTCGCACATTTAGCTCGACTACTTTCGCCGGCCTTGTTTCACGGGCTTTGATGCTGTAACGCGTAACGTTCAGCGTCGTTGTTTCAAAGCCAGTACCTATCCATTTTTTATCTCTACAGACGGTTTACATGGACCTTTCGTTTACGCTAGACTTCGCTGGCTAAAAGCCTATCGGCGACATCACAGAACAGCTCGGACTGTTTCTTGCGTCACTTTTCGCTAGCCGACCTTTCTTCTCATCTCTCAAGCTCAGATAGCAGAATCGACCGGTAGATTTCGTTTGTAGCAGGCGATGGCAGACCTACCTAGATGGCAGTGATAGCAGAGAGCAGCTCGGCGTCAGTAGTAGCAGTAGAATGTGTTTTTTCCCTGATGTGTTGGTGACGGCTGTTCCAGGCGGCGCTTGCTCGGGCGGTTTGTGATAGCAGCGCATTTTCGATACGTCGGATTGCACACGCAGCTTGTCCTTACGGCCTGCGGTCGCTGCTGCTGCCGCCTCCACCGCTCCTGACGTTACTGTGACCGATTTCCGTGCTTGTTCTAGAGCCTGGACCCTCTGTACCTTGCTATCCGCTGACATTCATCCTGATAAAGCACATAGACGCCAACAGTGTTAAAGGACCATGGCAGGAGCATACCCCATGACACTGCTGTGAGAACCTGCTTGTTGGTTCGTTGGTGGTGTGCCGTCCAGGCGCCGCAGAAGGGTTTTCACGCGTCCGACGCGACTGATTGGCAGCTAACGGACGGCAAGTACTGAAGAACAGAAGCTTCTTTCATTCTTATCGCTTCAAAGCAGCTGCCGCTTTTGTCACTCTTGCCGACACTAAGGCCGCCCACTGAGGTCCTGAACGACGAGATTGACCGGTGATAACACCGGCCAGGGCAATTCAGTTGAGACCCCAGATGCTCATGGACGTAACGAAAACAGTCGCTAGTGGCTCCATGGAGTAAACAAGATAGCAGAAGCCTGTTATCAACTTCGTGACAAGGCTTCGAAAGAAGAGGGAGAGCGGATATCGACTACAACTGCAAGTTTTTACTTCTGTCTATGTTCGCATCTACGAAACTAATAGGCACTTGCATAGAATGGCGGGAGCTATTTTCGTAGAAGAGTGTGCGATGTGGATATCTGTAATTGGAACGAGCTGGAACAAAGCTAGAAATCGGGTGAAGACATTTCTCATCCAATCACGGAAACAATACGTCGCCTGTCGTTCAGCAGAATTGCGTAAATTTCGAAATAATGAATTGTTTTTTTTTTTTGTTTTACTTATAAACGGAGCAAAGTAATATCTGGAAACATTGAAAAAAAACGACTTATTGGAATAGAAATTGACGGTAGCAAGTGCGATTGCACCGATACGACGAAAATAAAGCGAAGATGCTAGCTTCATATGTTGGCTAGATTATTAATTCGACCTATCCTTTTGTTTTACTTGCTCGTTCAATTATATGAGAATGTTAGTTTACCAATTAAGTGACAATCGTTGATAAGAAATTAGTAATGTATCTATCTTTTGTCAAGTGTTGGTTAGTAATTAAAGTGGTTCAAACGGAAGTTTTGATCCGTCGTCATTGGCAGCTTACTCTTCGGAGACGCACGCCGGTTTGTTTCTCATACGTTCTTCTTTTTCTTTCTAACGACTCTTATTATTTCTAGTGAAGCAGTTGTCGCACAATTTCCATAGAAACCACGGCAACATAGGAGCTCATCAGAGGTGGCTCAGCGTTGAATTTGGATAAATAATAAGTTTAACAGCAGGTTCTACTTACAGAGATGCCGCTTAACCTGGTCCCGCTCACAGTCGACACATTTAGCGGATAAAAAACATTACTACTGAAGTTAGCTGGAAGGTAAAAGCGGCCAATCGGCAACTGATCAAACGCCATACAGTACAAAATGGTTTATCTAATTCTGTAGAATGTACGATATCAGGATACGAAATTAAGCTAGCCACAAATTAGCTCTAAGTCGTCTTTTCAGGTATATCAGCGGGAAAATCGACATGGAACGGGAAAACCGTAACGTATTCTGATTTCTGTTACGATTTATAATTAACTCTCGAGGTTATTTTAGGTCAATTTTGGCCTAATATGTTTGCAATCAATTGTCATGGTGCTAACATAGTCGATATCGATGCGGTTTGTATATAAACAATAACAGCTAGAAACCATTTTCCTTGATTTGCTCTGGAATGCTTCCCTGCTTCCTGCTGTGGACCGAACTTAAATCTTACTACTAATGAAGCCGTAAGGTGCGCGACCGGCTTCGTAGCCTTTAAATGGCACTCCAGGTGATTCGAACATATGTTTCTGACTATGGAAATAACAAAGATCGACTGCTCAGCTGTCGCGTACAGCTCGTAAAACTCCAGCCTCGTTCGGTTTTGCGGAGCACGAATCGGCTGTTGCATTGCACGTCTATCCTAGAGCACGTACAAATGTACTGCTAGATGTTCCTCACGACATATTTCTACGGGATTACCTAAACAGGCATCACAATACTCACACTATATCACTACAGATGCACGTTCGTTTCCTATAATTGGAGTTACGGTAAGAAGCAGTAATCAAAATGTGAAAAGCAGTGATAAGTTATAATACTCATAATGATCTCGGGAGGAAAACAAGCTGGCCGACTGCAAACCAAGTTACTAATAATATATACGCTTAGAAGTTACAGTATTGATCTGTAAACTTCAGTTAAACTCTCAGGTATCTCACATAAACTGTCTAGTCTCACTTGACTACACAATTGCCCCTATAATTACATTTGGTGGCAAGACTGTAGCACGAAATAATGTGTGCCCGTGCCGCATGTCCAACATGGACGACATCACGTGCCCTAGCTTGAGTTTGTTACGTAGTAGTTTATGTAGTATACAGTAGTGCAGACGACAAACATTATGTAGACTAATCGATTCACACAAATCTCATCGATTCTACCTTTAGAAGCTTATTTTCACTATATGCGTTTGTCAGAAGCATCGCTATCTGTAGCATTCAACGTTGAGCCCATATAACTATACGAAGACTTCAAGGCATCGATGGACTTACGGTACGGCAATACTGTCCTATGGCACACCCTGAGGAGTTGCATATACCGGGTGGACCAAAAACTGACTTATAGTACACAAGTTACACAATTAGACAAACGGAAATGGTTCACAGTTGAAATGAGAATAGGCTTGCAGTAAAACAAGAAACGTATCAACTGGAAAGCGCTAATTGTACACTTTGTGCACTATAAGTCAACCTTTGGTCCACCCAGTCTTCAGGCCCATTCTATATATCTGTTACCTATTAACCGACTTCTATGCCCGGCTCCGAAGAGTCCATAATGTTAATATTTTTTCACCTTTTTCCCCAGAGTGGCCTTCTCTCCTAGGGTCTAGCAGAAAGGCCAGTTACCTTTCAGTTGTTAGGAAGCTAGCGCTGCTTTCAGTGTTTTTTTTCTATGCCGACTTTGCAAGCGGCGGTGCGAGTCTCGTGCTGATTCCGCTGGCCGAATCAGTAAATCCACGGGGAAGTTTGCAAGTCTTGGGGCTTCGTTAGCCTCACCCGCAGGCCTCTGCTCGACGACGAAAATCTTGGATTAGTCACAATTCCCCGGCAATCAAGAACAACATCCATGCACATTGGCCATAGGTAGAGAAACAACACTCGACGTTTAGCTTATGTGAGTTTAGTTAGCTGGCTATCGCTCGTATACCACGAGAAACAATCAGCTAACAACGGGTTTGGTCTATCCCAGAGCATACGTGGTAACGAAACGGCTGTCGATGTCGAAAAATTGAAAAGCAAGGGAACGGTAGTTAAAAGCTGTGTCGTACATGGCCTAACGCAGAGCTGTGCTTTACACGTTCTAGCGGAAGCGTGTGGATGTATGGTCAGCTTAGTCTATAGATAACCTGTCCACATATAGGAGGGAAGCCTTGCAGAAGCATGCACGTATATTGAATGACAATATAATCATAGGAAATTGGTTGATTCCAAAAAATTTATTTTTCCGATGTTCAAGTAGTTGGGCTGAAGTAATCTGTGGCCAGGTGTCAATAATGTAAAAAGATATAGTCGATTTGGCGTTTAGCCTTGTCAGGCTATACGGCGCAAACTTTTCCTGCTTTAAACTAATAAATATGTCATACACACAATACGATTCTATGAACGTTGTCATTCTGACTATGGGTTCATTTTAGTAGTATTTATATGCTAGAGTAACTAGACGTTTCTCTGATGTTCGATTTCATCTACAGTACTAGGTGTTCGCCTCCGTTATCTCCGTTCAAAGCCTATTCTTCACGTCGTCATAGCGTAGAATTTTCGAAGTAGCATGACCAATGCACGTCCTTTTCAATACGTTGTCATGACAACCATGAACATTTGGCTATTGCAGATTCGAAATTAAGCGCCGGCAAATGATTGTCGTGGCATATAGTTATCATACTGTGCCATAGGTTTTTTTTTTTTGCTAAAGTCCAGATACGATTTTTTGCTCGAGACAGATTCTTGATGCTATGATTCTACCTAGAAAAGAAAAACAGTCATTCTACGGACACGTTCAGACAATAAAATAGCTAATAAATAAACAATAATACGTTAATGGGATTATTTTTCCTGGACAATGTTTTTTGACGAACGGATACATAACGTTAACCAAGTGGTACTTTGCACAATCGTAACTATATATATAGTTCATGCTTGAATCTCAGCACCTACCAGCCGATTCTACCGTGCCCAGAACTTCAATCACCGCGCTTTTGCAGGAGTCGTCCATAGACGTTAAGCCATAGAAATTGACATTAATAACGAAGTAGGAGGCTTCCTATAGCTGCCAGGAGGGCCACACTTACAACGCCAGTATAATCAGTGCCACGAATCTCTCTCAACGATAGTACCCAATTGGACACTGATCTCGCTGTCGCAGCGGACGAGGCCGAGCTGTTTGAACTCGTCCGCCGATAGCTCACATGGGTTCTGTTGGGTCTTGCGTAATTAATACGACGCTTTTCTGGATTCTCGGAACATGACGGATCACTCGTGCAGCAGTAGATGCAGGTCTCACGAACAATGCCGAAACCCTTTGTTGAGCAGGAGTGCGTGCACTCTTCCGCACAGCTCCGCTGGAACGTGACGAGCAATCCTAGCTGCCTAGAAACTTCAGCCTGACAGCGACATACAGCGAAAACTTACCGAAAAACCTATATGCATAACGTATGTGCAGTAGAATTCTTGGTGTGTAGACATATCACTTTTTCTATTTACTTGATCCATGGTACCATGTGGTGCATAATTGCAGGTCGGATCTTTACATCTATGTACATGAGACGAGATTCTCGTGGGATTGTATGGGTGTGGTCAATGTTAACCGACCTCTTCCCAAACAATCAATAGGCTTTTGCCCGCCCTGTAAAATGCATAGCTTGAATCTTACATCCCCTGTCTTAATCCAACATTTATTATTTCGAACGGCTGAGCCTTTCGACTGCGAAATACGTACACGCCTGATTTCAAGACTAAATAAACGCTTTTAGGTTTACGATTTTCTGATAGTGTTTTTGTTTAGCAGTATTTCAGGCGGCTGGCTCCCAGCATAAAACGAAGTCGGCTTAGCCTAGATCTAGAAAATACAGTCGTTCTCATTGCACTTAGATCACTCGATGTACTAATGAATTGAATAGGCGAAAATCGCTATTTCTGCGCCGTCATCAGTTACTAGATAGCAATTGATATATAGTATTTGTTAGAACCCAATTTATATGTTTTTGGCTCGAATTTTCAAGCACCTGCCTTACAGAAGCGTACATTGCGACTGCACAACGCGATGTCTCGACTACCGTCAGCTAGTTTGCCGCGATCTCCGATAAGGCACGGGTCATCCGCCCGGTACCTGTGTGCACAGGAAAAATAGTAAAAATCAATAGAGAGACAGTAAAAAGCACATCACGAACCATTTTGAAAGAAATACTGGCAACTGAAAAACACATTAACCTGCAACCCTCGTTGTATATTTACATAAAATATGTCTCAATATAAAATTCTAGCCAAGAAATTTTGGTTTGTATATTTCTATCATACGTAAATTTTATAATACAGAGTGAAGCAAACATTTCATGCGAGTCGACAAAGACGTCACTTAGCTATTTGAAACTTTGTATGATACATCCATACGGAAACTAAGAGAAAAAAACGAGTAGGGTAAAGAGGTAAAAAGTTGAAAAATGTCAAGTAAAAACTCTCGAACTGTCGAACGACTTGGAGCCGATAGGAAGCTTTTAGCCCACTCTGCATATAGTTACACATCACCATTGTATTGATTGTATCTAAGCTACAATGTAAACACTAATACAGGGGTAACTAGGGTAATTGCGAAGTTAAACTAACCGCGTATTGCTAAAATCAGCTTCACATGTATGACATCGTATACGCGAATAGAATCGATCTCGATAGAAGTCAGCTGCACAAATAAACATACACAGTTATAATTGTCATAAGAGGGTAGTAGTAGTATCTGAGCGACGACTGTGGAATGGTTTTTCCACATTCGTCCAGAAAGATGTCCAAAGCAGTCATATGCATACATTAGCGAAGATCGTACACGTTCTCTAATTTTCCTCTAGTTTTTCTGAAGTTTCCTTCAAAAGTGTAGTGTATCTTTGTACGAACGATTTGCAATAGGCATGCGTAAACAACGCTGTAATGCTCATAATAGAGGTCCTTCGGGTCCTATGATCCTATGCCGAGAAAATGTATCGGTTTAGTAACGATTTTGTCCATAGATTTACATGGGAGTGACGATCAATAGCACGAGGTAACATCGGGATTTTTCACTTGTTTTCTTCAGAGCATATATTTGAGTTACGGAAGGGTTCCATGAAGGCTAAGCCAAATCGCGAACTTAGGCTTCAGTGCTCATTATTCATCAATATTACTTAAGACCCTGTGAGGTGCACTTACATTGGCCGTCAACGTAGTTTAGAAGCCCTGCCAGAAGCAAAAGAAGTCCACTGCGCCACACCATAGCGAGCGTTGCTTTGCGACCGTCTACCATCTGTGCGGATCGGACTGCGTTCAACGACGGTCTGCGTGAGTCTAGGTTTGAAAGCATCAAAGTGGCTCCAGCAATGTCAGATATAGAGTCTCCAGAGACGAGGAGTGTGGAGCACGAACAGCTCCGACAAGCCTACCGAAAGAGGTCCGCACGCTCCGAAACTAGCACTGTAGGGCAACCAGCGACTCCGCCCATAAGCGAGGCATAGCATGGCGTTAGTTGGCGAGCACATATAGTACACGAAGCGAAATGTCGAAACTTTGGCCTAGTACATTTACAATGCTGGAGATGGCCGTGGACACAGCTCAGTTTAATACAACGTGTCCTGCAAGCTAACGTCGGGCAGGTAGGAATCATTTCCTGTCCTGATCTATAGATAAACTAACTCATACCATATCAGACGAAAGTCGTTGGTAATTGGGGCTGCTGAGCCCACTAGTTTGCTAGCGGGAAATTTCTAGCCCATTCGCTACTCCCGATCCCTCTGCAGAAGGTTCGACTTCTACGACGCCAATTCACTGCCACCACGAGCTTAACATCAAGCTAATCGGGCTATATGTACCCTCCTGCGCATTATGGAGCATATCCTGTAGTGTTATCGTACAGAACGTATCGAAACGGTAGCGGCGGTTGTGACGAAGTTTAGGACCCAGGGTCATAGGAACGTACTCTGATCGTGAATAGTCCATGGAGAGACGAAGTCTCTTTTGCGCCACTGTCATAGAGTGTGCGTGGACACCAGTGGTGTGACATATATGCATATAATTTGTTGCAAATTCTTATAAACTCAGCACAGCTCGACTCTTGTAAACGCGAATCGCAAGAGATTGCTCGCGAAAGCGTAAGATGTATGAATCTCATATTAAGCATAGAATCTGAAGATTTTATGAGAAGATATATTTGACAATTAAAACACCGGCTAGCTCTCCAGGGCTCGTATTTATATATATCGAGTCTGGGTCCCTTTCTACCCAGGTTTCTTAAACAGCTCATATGTTAGCCTAATTATGAAAATCATTGATACATAGGCGCTGAAACGTAGATACACTATTTTCCTGCAGGGCAGAGTCAATAACTTCTCAGATTTTAGAAACGCAATATAACTGAAAGTCATATTAACAAAAACTGACGTGCCTACATTTTCTACTTTTTTCGACTTTTAGTACACCCTAAAAACTTGCATACATCTAACCATACGTCGAAGTTGACCCAGAACTAATCGGCTCGATGAAAGTTTTTATGCCATTTCATACAGTACGTGTTGGAGTATACCATTCTTGCCCGGAAAAAATTAACTGCGACAGCCAGCCGTCCGCAAGGAACCCTTCTGAGTCCCTAACTTGTTTCCTTTACGCGAATTCTGTTGGCCAACTACCGAATTCATTCAGGAGTCTCAAAGCAACCTAAGTCAAACACATAATGAACTATATGCTCCTACGATTTTCCTATACTATACGCTATATTCCAATCTAGAAGTTTCGACCTTGTGCCTCCGTAAAACGTAAGCTAACTGCTTTTAAACATGCGTCCGTTCAAATAACTGGCTGAAAGTTGTACTCGGTCATATAATTGGGTTTACCCACACGAGTTATTCAGTGCGTATGCATCGTCACAATCCCTGTCATGACCTATTAAGCGTTTTTTATATACGTGAGTGACGGACGACGTGGAAAGAAACAGGTAACTGTATATCTAGGCTTTCGGCCTGCTACAGGTGCCCCTTCTCATATCAAGGGCGTAATGCCTTGCGCAAGCTTCTGATTTAAAACTTGAAACGATTCCACCAATTCACTGCCATCACGAACTTAACGCCAACCTAATCGGGCTATATGCATCTGCCTGTGCATTATTGAGCATATCGTATGGTGCTATTGTACAGAACGTATCGAAACGGTGACGAAGCCTAGGACGGAAGGTCATAGGAGTGGAGTCATCATTACGCCTGTCAACACAGCACATTATTATCTATAATGTAAAAGCACGATGAAATGAAATACTGAAGTAGTTTCCAAATTAAGATAATGTCACCTCGCTGACATTCGTTCACCTTATCTAGTTGGAAGGTCGAGACAAATCAAAGCCGAGAACGATTTTTTGTGATCGTCGTAACCATCCGTCATGGAAGCCGTTCTAGTTCTATTTAGCATTAGATATTGTGGATTTAAAAATGTCAGCGAGGTAATTCTGGTCGGAACGCTAACAAACCGGTTAAATTCCGAAAATCCCTGGGAGTGTCTTGCCGGGCGAGGGGTTGATATAAAAGCAAGATTATAGAATTTTGTTTTTACTCCTGTATTAGACAGTTTTCCTCCAGTCAAGTCAGATACTTTATCACGAACATAATTAGCACTGAAATTTGAACAAGTACCTTAGATGCCCTCGGCTTTTCCACAGCGTGAGCTAGCAGACGCCCCGTCGGACATTATGTATGCTACAAGACTCGGCAACATAGCGTATCCTATAAGATAATATTGGTGTTACAACAGCCATTTAGAACAACAACCCAGCCTACAAGTGCTGAGCTGCTTGCTCTATCGGTTATGTGTTCTAGCTTAATATACCTTATATTATAGTCGGTGCCTAATCAAATAGGCTCAAGTGATATCAGTGAAGTATTTTCGACCAGCGAGGCTAATTGTGCGCAGAATCGCTTAAAGCCTGATTACTTATTGAAATCTCATTTGCTTTGTCGGGGCGGGTTCCAATATGAAGTTGTCCGCTGATGCCGGCAAACCTTCTCATGTACGGCTCGTCCGTGCGTTGATCGGCATTTATTGACTGTTCTTTGTTATTATTTATTATTTTTATTATGTTATTATTTATAATTATTAAATAAGGCCATCCTCTTACTCTTCGAATTCGTTAAACGTGTTCACGGACTCCTCGTGTTGCCAAGTCACACGTTACCGATATTTTCCTCGATACAAGCACGTACTATCGTGCTTTCGATAGCTTAAAATTCAGTAAAGCTTGTATGTCGAATACACGAAATACAAAATTACTATTACAAACAAGTATTTTGAAGTGTAACCTGTCGAATTTCAATTAAATGGATATAACTGTTCCCGTTAGGAAGGGCTAGGGAAGATCCTTCAACTGGCGTTTCTTACTTAACGAGTGAATTCTACGAGTGAATTGAGGTTTTAGCTTGAATTTCTTCGAATGAAGATTAAGCTGCCGTATAAACTCTTTTAAAGCCAATCTTGACAGTCGCAAACCAAAAGTGCTTCATTAGCGAAAAACAGCTGAATCTACCTGAGTTCATTGTAAATGATGCGCCGATAATAATAATTAATTGCTATATTATTAACGTCTCCGCTGAAGCCTAGACAGTGAATCTTTTGTTTGAGAAAAACCGCCTGTTGATTCTCCAATCAGAAATTGAACTTTTCAATTAAAGGCGTCAAGGCTTGCTATCGATTTATACTATGTTTACATAGCGAGCGAATGTGTTTTTATTAATATTTATTTAAATTTTGAATTCTTTATCCAAGTGCATTTTTGCCCCAAGCCCATACCCTAATTATATATATATATATATATGTACATATGAATCATCACGGTCACTGCTAATAAACCAAATCATGATGTTACACTGATAGTAAGAACTAGGTCGCGTAAAGCATTGTAGGAGCAGGACATACAAGGCCAGCGATGATCTCGAATGAACACATCTTTAAACGTTCCCAGCAGTACATATATCAAAATCCTAACACTATTGGGCGAACGCTTACCAAGACCTATATGTGGGTGTGTGACCTTTCAATTCCTCACTTAAAAAACGTAGCTATTACTGCATGTCATCTACAATTTCGTACGTACATCGCAGTACATAAATACCGTGACGTGCGGCTGAAAAGGTCCGCAGATTGCGTTTAGATTTTGGAGACAGTACCAAATAAGATCTTCTTGGCGCTTTCGTGTGACCCTAATAGCGCAATAACAGATTACTCAGAAGGACTTTTTAGAGGAGCAGAACCTTCCAAAGGGTCGGCCTTAGGCCGTTTCTATGTAGCATCTTTAGCGTCACAATGATTTCGTGCGTGGGTAGACTGAATGCAAGACTGGATGCTGTTGCTCCGAATGGCAACTGCACGAAACACATAAATTACAAGAAAGTATATGCACTAGAGACATCATCGGATGAGAGCGTTGACTCGTTTCATTGCCAGACTTGAATTAGAGGGGTTTCTGCTATTACAAATTATACGTATATACTGCCCTCGTGTTGTCATGGTAAACACTAGATTTCACTTTCAAAAAGCCGATTTTATAGTCATTTAGGTAGTAAGATTTAATTAGCAGGCTCATTATACTGGAGTAGAAATGATCGAAAAGCTACTTTTATCCAAAGCGGATATAAAACACTTATTTATGTTAAATGGTACGCTCGGACACTTAAGACACACGTGGGGATTACATGTAACGCATATTACCTTTCAAAGACATTTCAAACTCCATAAGTCGAAGATATATATGATATATATGAGCTAGACTTATGAATCTAGATAAATGTTTGTCTAAATCACCTTTATTCATTTATAAAAAACCTTTTTGTCGGATTTTAAACACGAAAAAGACGTGATTGGCCTTACAGAGATCCCGCGGAAGTTTACAGAAGAATATCAATATAGACCGACATATAGACCTTTGTACAAATTTATTCACTGATCAAGATTCAGGCGATAACGATAGCCTCCTAAAACTGCTCAAGGCACGACCATATCTTGGTACGTGAAGGCGTACGCCTAAAAGTCCGTTGCAGGGTTAGTTAAACAGGCTTGTAAGTGAAAAGATGTAGAGAATCAGCCCAACAAACAAATATGAAGGCAATTAGCTGTCATCATTCAGTCGGGACCGGTGACTTGGTACGCCATCGTATCCCTCTCCGGGCCGTTGCGACGCGCGACGCTTTCCTAATCTACACCGTCACCCATGGACGGTGTACAGTACGTGGCAAGCTTCATATAAGCTGAAGAAGGTAGGTTTGCTATCATTTTGAAATTGTCCACACTACGAATGCTCAGAGCAAAAATTTGTATAGACTCTTGATAAAGGGATCTAGTCACATAATGTTAAGACTATCCAGTTTTTTGCTGGTGAACGAAAGGATCGAAGTGATTTACTCGGCAAGTAGATCTCGTTCTGACTTTGTTAAGCGTTACGGCATCATTCGAAAAAGGTGAGCAAGCGTGTTGAGTTGTGCAATATTTGAAGAATACAGAAACTCTGTCGTATTGATGGTGACTAAAATCAACGCATCAGGTCATATAACGTTAGGGACGTATACTGGAATTATTAGGTTCAACGGTTCATCTATCTTCGTAGATTACATAGAGCTTAGAAGCAGAACTTGCACACTTAAGGATTCAATTTACTTTCACAACCTTTATCTCGTCAGTTGAGGGAGGAAAGTAATAAACTGAGCTCCAATAGGTCCGATTTTTAATTCGAAGCTGCTTTTTAATTAAGAAACATTTCACTGAATCTGCCTACTTTTACCAAAATGATGTATTTTAATAAAAAGTTAATCATTGTATTCAATAAATGTCCGCTGCACTACACTCGTATAAACCCATTCATTGACCAGATGTTAGCGCTAAAAGATCTTCGACTTTTAGAAGATTACATATGATCTTCATATAGGTATATGAGCTAGCTAAAGCATCATTAATATATCTATGCTTCTTAAAAATATTCATAATATCAAGAACTCCGGCGTAACATATTTTCATCGGAATCAGTTATTTCCTTTGTTTACGTCACGAAAAGGCGTAGGGGATTCTATTGGTGGGCGAACGGCCTAACTATGTTTCGGGTTTTATGGTCGATATCATTGTTAGGCACAGGGACTTACGTGCACGCAAAATAATCTAACACTAAACGTATTCTTTAGGGATAATGGCTCCTTTTAAAAGTACTAGTCCAAATCGGATTTTCTATGAATGCATCCATCTATGAACGTCCAATCAAACAATCCAAAAAGTTTAGCAGATGACACATTTCATGTATATGCTTACAACGATTATCAGCACCGCCTTCGCCGTATCCTTCAAATGATAACGATGTTACGTTTTCATAGTATTTTTAAAGAATTTTATTATGTCCTTCTGTATCTATTGTTTCCAATCCAAAGCAATATATTCACTCTCGCGTGGAAAGGACCAATTATGAGATCGCATCTCACCCTCAAATGGGGTCCGTTATCATATGCTCGTTACTGTTATCCTTTTCACATGGCTAATTCGCGTCTTCAGTGTGGCCATTAAATAGTTTTGACTCAAGATTAACTAGCGTTCTGTTGTCCAGAACTCGTGTTGTCCTTAAAGCCGTTCATAAGTGTCGCGCCTCTCTCCGTCCTTGTTGAAATAGGTCAGATAGCACACGCAGGCAGTCCGGAGTGTCGATATCAGTTACCTAAGGTTCAGTCATCTAGATACGACTAAATCATGCATTACCCGTCTAGTCGAAAGCGTCTTAAAGGTTTTTGATCGCTTGCAGAATGCCTAGAGCTTGTTGAGCGCCACTGGCCCGCTATGCTTGCTGGTGCCAAGCTTCTGGTCGAAGAGTGTTTCTTTTGTTTTTTAAAAATTGCGGGAAAGTCCTTTTTAGAAGTTAGCCTGGGAAAACCACACGATGCAGATAGGACCGATGAAATTATTCTCGTTATCGACTCGCTTGGAAAATCATTCGAAAGAAAAAATAACCCAGAAGTCCTTGCTCAAACTGAGTGCGCGGCAGAAAAGGAGGCGCTCAGAAGTATCACTAACAATGAGAACACTCTATGAAGGTCTTCTTTTTCAAAAAAGATGTTATTCGAAGAAGCCGCGTAAACAACTGATGGAGGTACTCAAACCTGTGGCCACTGGGTATCGTCTCCCCCGTAGTGTAAACGGTTATGCTTTGATAATATAAAAATTTAATACCTGTCTGCGCGCTCGCCCAACCTTCCAGTGATCGCTGTCGAATCTAGACATAAGAAAATAAAAGACATGGTTCTGATTGGGAAATCCAGAAAGACTAATCGGGGCCTCGTTTCCGTACATTTGCATGGCCAGCAAGAATTAAGTATCTAAGATTTTACCCGAAGTAACATCTGCTTTCATTTGGACTATTCTCATTTGCTCAAACGATCGTAGTGCGTTGAACTATTGACAAGAACAGAATAAGGCATGGATTGTTGAACAAAAACGAGTAGACCCTTAAGAGATGAATCACGTACCGAACTATCCAAGCACTGGAACACTGGCAAAGTCCGCTGCTGATGACAGTACGGAGACAAAAGGATATGGAAACTCAATGGAAAGACAATATGCCGATATAAGCATTTAAGAGAGAATCGCGTTTTTTGAAACTATCCAGCATGCACACATCGTTTAAGACTCAACATAAAAAATTACCGAAGAACGGAGAAACATGTCAAAAGTGTATATCCGTACACTGACCAAACAGAAAATAACGACCGATAATCTGATGTCGAGCTCGTGCTGGCTCTCAGTGAAACGAAAGGAAAGGTTCTCAGTGAAGGTCATTGTAAGGAAGAAAAGTATTACATTAGTCACTGAATGTGATGCGCCCTTAGTTAGAGGGCGCCTAGGCAACCTTTTTACGTGGCCATACTACACACACACGCACGCTATAAAAATAGATATAGCTTGTCAGTTTAACGAGATAACGGTTCCTTAAATTGTGGATCTCGTGAACGAGTGCCGCACACACAGAGCTTCTGCTCAGCAGGCTTGGGTAAGCACAGGCTTGAATTTTCTCAAAAGGAAAGCCATCTCTGGCTTCGACGAGCAAGTAGTGTTGTTAGTTAAGCGTAATTGTGGGTCAACCTAAATGACATATGGAAATGTTATCGTGCGTTATGCCATCGAGTGAAACGCCTTATTTACCCGAGGGTCAATTGAAGCTGATGTGGCGTTCTGGTCCGAGCTTTCGGTTAGCAGTCATTTATCTGGCTAGAGCCTTTTCAACTATTTGTTTGTCTTTTTTTTCAAGTAAAAGTCATCTTTTTCTCGTTTTAGCTCCGTTTATTCAATTGAGGTCCACATAAGGCGGAAACTATTATCAGTTCCGTTATACATTTGGCCGCAACTAGCTATTAAATAAATTAAAAAGCATACGTATATAATAATTGTCGTTATCACCACTGTCGTTATTACCTCGAATCATCGTGACGTTGACCTCTTACATCATTCTTGAGGTGCTTCATTCTGCGGCATGGCTGGTTCTTACTATCCGTGATCTAGAGCAATATATATTCGCTCTAGCTTTAAAACGACTTAATTCCCAAAGCGTACCTCACTATTCTTAGAATCTATTACCTCGCTCTTCCTTTGCTGTATCGTTCTCGTACGACTGATTTATACAATTGATGTGACCCTAGAAAGAGTTGTCCGTGTAACAGTGTTCGATTGATGAATTGATCTGTCAACGACAATAGATCGCCTTATGCTACGCTGGCCTAGAACTTGGTCTTCTTTTTGAGCCCATTTATGTATGATGTCTTTTACTGACTGATTAGACTGGGATGTTTCGCATTGTTAGCGCTGAGTTCAATCAGGTAACAGTCGTAGGCCGCTTGAAGCGTAGTTAACTTAAGATTCGTTTGGTATCGCTCAGATTGTTAGATACAACTCGACTTTGTTTTTTACCTGGCGACAACTATTTACAGACCTTTCAAAGGGTTCGATCTCTTACAAATATTTCGGGTTCGAATCGAGACGTGGAGTCAACTGCCTGTTGATGCGCGACATCAACAGTGGGTCTGGTATTCTCTAAAGAGTGCCGGAAATCACCTTTCAATTTGATAGTTTGGACATAACACAGTAAACATCGTGAAAATTGTTGTCACTTCTCGTTGCTGACCTGAAGATTCATACGAAAGCGAATAGACCCGATGGGTTGAAGAAGTTTAAGATGGCTTAGATGAAGTTCGTGTTCAGGCTCTGAACGGCCCAGAAAAGGAGGCGTTCGAAAAGGTCAAGGAAAAAAATAAACACTTTATAGAGGTTTTCGTTGGCAGATGGAACGAATAAGCAGGATGAAGAAATTGTGCAATAACTTAAACGTTCAGTGCATAGGTACCGTCAACATCACCCACCATGCTTTGGCAACGTTTGATACCATAATAAAACTCCATTGTCCGTCACAAGCAAAGACTTTTGAGTCCAGATTCAACGAGAGGCTAGATGTTATTCTGAATAGGATATGCACAGAAAATCGGCTTCGCTACGAGATATGTTTATGGCGAGCTAGAATTAGGTATCTGCGAATTTACCCCGTGTATCCGGTTCCATCAGACCTATTTCCGAAAGACAACTTTGCCAATGACGTATCCGCGGAAATGGTCACAACAAGTGTACCCAACGCTGGACTTTTGGATCTGTAATAGATGGAATTAGGACGGATCGTTGAGCAAATGCTGTTGTACCCCTACGCATGGACGCCTATCCCCAGCAAATGCCGGGGGATTTTGAAGGATTGTTTCAGCAGAGTCCACTCTTAATGATCGCATTGAGCCGAGGCAAATTTGAACGGCTTATTAATGGAGAGATGTTAGATTCAAGATAATTGCGTTGCTCTAAGACATTCGGGAGACCACCCAGTACGCCAATTACTTAGACCACGACTAAACACATTATTAAAGAATTGAACAAATATTTCGAAAGCGTACGACTATGATCATCGTCGCATGTACATGTACAAAGGTAAACTTTTAGCAATAAAAACTAGCAATAGCTTTTAATTTTTTTTTCGCGGAGAATTGTATGAAATCAAACATTATTGACAACTAAACAATTTTAAAGCTAGCATCAGATGTGAACTCAAACCTCTATCATGAGCCTGAAACGCTCCTTAAGATAATTCTCTTCTTTCAATATGTTGTAATACCGCAAATCTGTCGCGATTCAGTAAAATTGTTTAACATAAATCAACGAAATCTATAGGAACATAGTCTTCGCTAATACCATTACTGTCGAGTATATTGCCTTGCTAAGATTGGCTGGGTCCTTATGGCAAGGCTTAGCCACTCCTAATACACTCTGTATATATACATGTACATGGCGTTTCTAACATCGGCTTTATCAAGTCATAATATAGCAAAGGTGCGACGGCAATATTGCGGGGAGTTTCAAATAGATCAATTTCTATGACCTACAATTAATTGGGCAACTTTGAAGCTGATGAAACTTTTCAAAGTAACGAGATAAGAAAGAAATCTCAAATCATAGCGAAATATCCCAGAAACCTTAAAAGCAGTCCAGTTTAAAGTTTCAAGATGTAAGATCACAGTAGCTGGAAACGTTTCATTCTGACAGTGGTACCGGGCATCAATAATAACGATCCTGACGAAGAAACCCATAGGATACTTCGTCCGTCTGCCAGACGTGACGCCAGTAAGCCTGTTCTTGTAGGCGTATTGCACCAGGAAACCGACAACGCGGGAAAACTTAAATACTGAGGATCGAATAAAATGTTTGTCGAAGCTTTGGAAATTTGCGAAATTTCGACACAAATATTTGAGAACTTATTAAATCAAAGGGAAACTATTATTAGCAATGTACCGACTAAAAACGGTAACAATTCTAAACCTGCTGTGGGAGGAAAGGTATTAATAAAGAGAACTTATATACCAGGTATAAATAACGCTACGTTTATAATTGTTCAAGTTATCTATAAATTTCAAATACTTAGTATCTATTCATTTGGAAAGGGCCAGAGGATACGCTCGACGGAAACGTCGTGATCAAACAGGCAGGTCGATATTTGATCGATGCTCTCAGAACATCAAAACATTGTCACCTATCTACTGCGATTGAGAACGAGGTCCTGTTGTGAGCCTTCTAAAGACAGCCAGTTTGCGACCGTATCAAGCTTTTATCATGTAATAAATTCAAATACTCTATCATATAACAGCTGTATTACGGTAAGCAATATCTACACTAGGCCGACTACGCATTGCACCGTTGTTCCTTCGTCAACAATTGAACGAACACGATTTGTTAATGTTGTATAGAGCTGAACGTGAATGATCGTAAGTTGGACACACATAATAATTGATGAAGTTGTAGTTGGCCCGTTTTACCTATCCGCCTGAGTGAGTGTAAAATCTTCATACTAAAAAAATCAATCATGTTTTTTTTTCTTTCAGTAGCCTTTGTCTCCGGCTCGAGACAGAAAATACGATCGATAACTTTGTGCAGTATTTGTCAACGGCGTATTTACCCTATAGTCTCAATTTGCCTCACAGTCACCAGCTTTTTTGAATCGTTCATCAGCCTTCTATCTCGTCGACATCTAAGCTATTGTCCATTGCTACTGAAGCCAGCGACGTTGGTAAGAAGCCAAAACAACTACTTCGAGGTAACAAAAATGGTTTTCAACATCCGGAACAAGTAGCGACACAACGCCGTCCGACGGCGCCGGCTTCATATCAGAGTTGCGTCACCGCAGCTCCGTTTCCGTTCAACCACATTTGTTCATTTTGCGTTTTTGGCTTATAAGCTCTCCGATTAAGCTTTTCCTTTGCTTGGAGGCCTAATTTAGCTTATAATTATGATTTTTATCGGTTGGAAACGTACATGGGGGAATCTACCGCGATCTCATCAGTCAGTCAGCCGAGCCGCTGGAAGATAAGAGTACGCCCCTGTTATCTTCTCAGGTCGTTGGCCGCGCTAAATCTCCAGCGATAGAATCTACGTACACATTAGGTTGTGCATACTCGATACCGCTACGGTATACAGAAAAACAATGAAGGTGGAGAGAGGCTCAAGTACGAAAGCAAGCATACCGTCGTTTAATGTTTCTGTGCGGAACAGGAATGTACATGAGCTATCATTATTATTAAAAAGTAATAAGCAATTTGATGATTTTCGTAATTATTTGGTTTGGTAATTTGGTAATTATTAATAGTAGTCACGGCTGAAGGATTGGACTCTACATGACTCAAGGCAGTATTTTCTCGGCGTAATTCGCTGGGTCTATGATACCGCTACGTTTTGGCCGTATAATTGAAAAAAAAAAGAAAAAATTTATATTTAGGCATTAACCTCATATAGATTTCGTATATTAATTGATGTAGGAGACCACTAATATGGTTTTCTATTCCTAGTTCGCACATTTCGCGGAATTTACCATTATGTATTAAGGATGGCCAATTCAAGCATCACACAAGAAATTATACATCTTTGAAGTGCGATTGCTCGAAGCATAAGAATGCCCTACATATCTAGCCGTCGAAGAAGTCAGACGGAGTGTTTTATTATCACTTAAAGTAGATGTAAACAAAACACAAGTCCATTACTCGGGTCCAAATAGGCTGGGTCCTTTTTGGGCGGCCAAGCGCTTAGTTGAAAGAGATTAGTAATCACCGCTTCAAGTGCCAGCAACGACACATAGCACATGATTTGTATGAATGAAAGAAATCTATTTATTCTCCGGGCCCACCGCAGAAGAGGCGATTTACTTCCAATGATTACCCAGTACTCTATGCACTCGGTACATAACTTTCTAGTTAAATTTCCAGCATCGTGAGATCACAGTTTTCTACCGAAATTCTTTTTTTCCATTTGTAAGGTCATCGGTATTCCCATCTACCGCCATCGAGAGTCAGACTATCTCAGCCATGCTGTTTGTACGGACGAGGCAATAGCTCCCTAATGAAGTTCCATGATGAAACAGGACCCCGAATGAAACACTTATTTATTATATGAACCCAGGAAAATTAATTTGGCAAGCATCCCAAACGATTGTACGAACTTCGTTCTGAAAGACATCATGAATTGTTTATCAATACAGCCTGGTCGTATTATTTGTGCGCCGCATTGATCAACAGGTTGATTGCAATCGATTTGGCACCTTTTCGGAGAATAATTTCTATTGAGTTGTGTTTACTGATAAAAAAAAAAAAAAAAAAAAAGAAAAAAGTTATATACACAGGTTTCACCAATTTCAATACATAGGCGACGACAGTATAGGTTGCTTTTCTTGTCCTGTAATAGCCTAGTCGGTAACGTATTTGCCTGCTGATCTTAGGGATACGTTGTTGTCTAAATTTGGTCTTAGTTCGTGCTGGAAGCCAGCCTTCTGTCTGGCGGAATGCTTAAGGGCGATCCTGGACGTAAAACTCGAAATGTAAAGCTTGCTTTCTTCAGATATACTATAATTTGAGCCTATCAAACCTAATCGTAGATTTACTTAACTCTGCTTATCGAAATACTTTGCTTTTAATTGTAAACTTAATGGCCTCGATTTGTTTTTTTAAGATGCATCGATTAGGAACGACCATTTGAAGCTGGTGTTTAAGGCCGACTTCTTAAAAAACAAAATCTTAGCGTGCCCTGGTCAAGCTATTCTGGATAATAAAAGAATTATACTATAAACATAGACTCGATAGAATAAATTAAGTTGAAGGAAAATGACGAAGCCCGTCGTAGGATTGTTTCTTGTACGTTTTATCGTAGCGGTTTAATTTTCCTTTATTGCTTATAAAGTATACAAATAACTTCGTACGCTAGGTGTAGGGTGCAAGCGTTTCCATATCGATCTGCACCAGATTTTTATGCGGGTAAAAGGGTTTTCGCTCTCTTTATTCAACGGTTCGAAGGATCAGCGAACTGATCCATGCGGGCGTGTATGAATTTGTCTAAACATTGATCCCACTCGAATAGACAGAAGCAGAAGCGATAGCGTATATCTGAATTTATACAATTGATAGTTGAAGCTATTGCTTCACGTGTTTATCTTGCCTTTGATCCAGTATCGTTGCCGATAGCTCCTTTTAGTTACACGGGAGAAAGGCTGTTACAAAGTTCCGCATTTTTCGTTCGCATCAAAATAGTAGAATTTTATTTTAAAAAAAAAAACCTATAATTAGGACGAAGAAAACATTAAGTTGCTCTGTTACATATGCATCACAAAAGCGATTTCATGCAATGACAACGTATCACTAAAAAACAACAGACTATAAGGAATAACTATATTCTAGATAATTGCGTTAATGCCTACCAAATAACAAGCGCGGCAAAACTTGACCTGAATCAGGCCTAACTATGGACCCATCCGCACTCGCCATGAAAGAGCAATAGATTCATTTTTTACTATTTATTTAATTTTCCGGTGTGTCTATACAAAATAAATCACCTAATGGATAATATATTTAGTACGAACGAGTTTGACAGGCAATAAGAAGGGTCACAAAGGACGCTGATCCAAGCGAAGCTGTTGCATTGCCATAGCCCGCTTACGCCAAATCATACACTCACTTGCATTGCTCCTGCTTATATCGCTTTCAATCATATTTTTGGTCCTCGAAAGGTTTCCATCATTCTGACACGAAGATACGATTGCGCCAACTGCGTTCACTCTGGTGAACAACTTTGATAGTTAGGCGCATCCTCTTCAAATATCACATCCGATATATACCTCCGATTACCCATTGGCTTTCTCGTCGTAGTACGATTCTTCCGCTGCCGTCATAATCCCTTTGCTGCTCCTTACCCCGGCCGTGAGTTGGGCCCCGCGCCGACGCGGCTACGTATTTCTGTCATTGCCAGAGTTACACTAGCCCTATCATCGCCAACGCGTATACTGTGTTTACTTTGAGTAACGCTAGCTTCTGTGCTAGCCGATAATACTCCCGAGGCGAGCAGCTGTGTTTGAGCCTTGGCAGAAGAGCTCATTGCCTCAGATGCCCCACTGCCGAACTAGGCAGACGTTTCGTCTTCCCCTTTTGTGTTCGTTTGTGATCCTTTGTTCGCGATTTAACCAGATCACCTCTACCGATGTTTGCATCTACCTACTAAGCCAGCAGAAGCCACCGGTTGGACGCAAGGTCGAGGCGCGAGGCAGTATGCGAGTCAGTGACGGGGGTCCTGGGGTACCCCACACAAAGCCCGATCGCTCGCCGTACCGTCAGTCCACCGTTGACAACCACAGCAACTCTCGGTAGAATTGAATACAAGTCGTGGAACAGCCAGAACAAAAGAAGGCCTCAACCAGTTCAGAGCAGAAACGACAAGGCCAGTGATACCATGATGCCACGTGCATCCAATGCCCAACTGACGTCTTCTTTGGACATCCTTTGCGACGCAGAATCAGCGTGGACGGTCCAAGATGGCGATGATGTGGTCAGGACCGCCAGTGGCTGAGAACGTCAAGTCAGGCTAAGGCAGAGGCTCTGTCAATCGCTAAGTGAACTAACGGCTCTGTGGCCCTTAGCACCCGGCTGAATTGCTTTCAGCAGCCCGTTCTAGTGACATCTCCTTTTTCATAATTTCCCCAAAACAGCCAAAACCCAGGAATTTGCTTAAATACGGGGGTTTTGCACTGCAACAAATTCCGTTACGTGACAGCGTTGTGTGACTATCACAATGGCGTCTCTCACTTCATACAGCATTTACAGTAGCTATCAAATACTTCACAGATGTAGATAGTAAATACGAGCATTTTAACTTAATCTCAGTTTAATTTAAAGTCAGTTTGAATAAATAGAAATATATATATAGTTGTTAAATTAACTGAAAGAATGGTTTTGAAGCTATTTTTCCTCCATGGCCTAAGCTCGTTGGCTTCGTCGACGAATCACACGAACGATGTGATGCATATTCTTTTTGCTTGAACACATCTTCAACGAAAGCAATTGAAGACGTCACCGAATGTCGTCATGACTATCTTCGCTAGATGGTTGTCTCGTTGACTGTATGCGCCATCTTCAAACTAGCGTGACGCTTAACGAGTTTTTCGTTTCAATGAAAGACTAATATTGTCACCCTTCATCAAATTAACAAAACGCAGTCAGAAGGAAGCTGCAAGGGGTAAAAAAACTATTAGAAACGTTTTCTCGAATGCGTTTTTTACGTTCCACGTAATGATATTTTCTGTAGTGGGTAACCGAAGCGTACTTGTAGATTACAAGGTTTTCGTAAGGTAACGAATAGTCGTCATCAGGTTCGTGTCGGCTTGACATGCGGCTGATACTTTTCGATTTGGCAAGCACACATAGTCTGCTAAGCTATGAAGCGTAAGTATTACATTTTGCTATTGCCCATCTATTATCACTATTATTATTATTGAATTTTACCTTATATATATTTTCTGCTCGTTTGCCTCTTCCTGTTTTTTAGGTTTTGGCCTTTGAGCCTTAGTATGTTCGAAAGAGCGTACATTCTAGGGAGGCTTAGTACCCGAACCAAGAGATGCTTCACTTAACCAAGCTTCATAACCACGTCACAGACATAGAGCATGCTCAATATGGCCTCCAGGTAAACTGTGAACTTAACTATTCGCATGGAACCAAAATCGTTTAAATACATTTTTATTAAGCTAGATTTTAAGGTCGAAAGAATTAGATAAAACATTTAAACGGCATATGCTTGGCTAGACGTGAGTTGTTAATCATACAGTCCATTAAACCTTAAAAGGCGGTGAAGTAAAAATCGGCCAGCACTATCATGTGGCATACTCATATCGATATACTAAGTAGTACGTATACGCGAACATATGGCCTAAATATATATATATATATATACCGTATACAATTAGGAACGATTACATAAAACGTATATCAGACACCCTTCTCTCGTTCCGATCACCAGAAAGCCCGCATAAAGTAGTCCCCAGCCCAATCAGTGAATATTTATTTATATACGGCTTTAACATCAGTTAGGATGATAACAGTACAACCTGAGATGACGTCCTAGTGCCTACCGAGATAGTCAATTGCTTCCGCTCTAAGGAGCTCAGAAAAGTTCGTGATATGTAGGACATACTTTTTGATACATGCCTCTTCTTCCTACTTATTTCGCTCTCTTTCCGGAACCAGCGGCTCCGGATGATACTTAACATTATATGCAGCCAAAAAGAAAAGTGTGATTTAATAAAGAGACAACTAAATAATAAAATTAAATATATTACTGCAACTGCTCGGTTCGAAACGGAGTGATGCTACCAGACTATCACCGTACAACGGCTTGCGTGCGATCACAGGTCATTTTGAGGTCCTTAATCATAACAATCTCTCTCAGAGTTCTCTAGCTGGGATGGTAATCGATTTTTCAGAGGTCGCGCGTGTATCTTTGAAATGTAGAGGCGTTTGAGACTCTCTGTCCAAAGTAGAAATAGTGTAGTAGATGCGGTTGCTTTCAGTTGCCAATGCCGTGCTTTATTAGGGCCGCTTAACAGTTATGAAGATCGAATGAAAATGAACGCCGAAATGGTTTGTTTCGTCCAGTCCTATACCGCTGTCCTTTTTTTCAACGATTACCGTGATTAATCTCGACTGGGGGTTATCATTGTAAGTGCGATTTCAGTAACCGTCCGCTTTAAGTAGCTCAATTTTCGTTTTAGGGTTTATTTTTAGGATCTATTCAATTTGCTAGCGTACAGAAAAAATGTTTTGCCGTTTACGTAAAGTTTTAAGCGTTACTCCAGACGGCCCTGTTGGCCTTATCTGTGTTTCCTTCAGTAGACCTATAAAATGGCATGGTAAAAGTATGCCATAGTAATCATCTGACAATGCCAATATTTAAAGCAGCGATGGTCGCATGTTGATATTTGCTATAACAAGGCCACTAAAAGCGCATTAGCTACTCAGACCTTGCCGCTATCAACCTATGGACAAGCTATGGCCGGAAGTTAAAGGTCCAATGTTGTCAGATGTCTTCACACGGTACTTGAAGCTCTCTGTTTTACAGCTTCTAATTTATTGCGCCTAAACTATCGAGATCTTGGAAACCAAATGTCGCGGTGGAGAACACGTCGATGACAGAGAAGTAAATCATAAATGGCTGTTTCGAGCTGAATTGCGCTTTCGAATTTGCGCTATATCACACTATACGCTCTTATTTCGAACCTTTGTCTACGTAAGCAGACTACCAAGGGGTGCTTCGATTGGCTTTGCGGCAGGGTAATTAACGAACACCGGGAACGCAGGAAATCCACACGTGCTCGAACGATCGTCGACCTTAAACTCTGAAATATGCTTGATAGGATTTCAGGCCTGCTAAACACGAATCAGAAGCGATACTGCTTAGATATGCCTCGAAAAAGCAACTGCGCAAGCGGTTGGTCGTGCACTCTGATCGTCATTGCATTCAAAATCGGCTATGTAAAGTAGGACGCCGAAGCGCTCCTACTGCGTCATCATTCCTTCTGTAGCTTGTTCCTCCCCCTCTGCCACCCGCCCGCCCGCCCCCCAGTAACGAGCTCTTGAAAGACGTAGCAAGTGTAAAAACAGTCAGTAGTATTGACAACAAGAAAGAATGTATAGCTAGACGCAGGTTACCGAATACAGTGTATCACTGCTTTTCGAGATGCGACAGTGCGAATTGCCTTCGAGTACAGACAAACTCCCTGTGCTTATCGAGTATAGTATTGCTCTAACGGTACTAACCGTCC
Organism: Varroa jacobsoni; assembly: GCF_002532875.2. Classification (NCBI taxonomy): domain Eukaryota; kingdom Metazoa; phylum Arthropoda; class Arachnida; order Mesostigmata; family Varroidae; genus Varroa; species Varroa jacobsoni. The sequence continues at coordinate 6,138 of NW_019214894.1, read as the reverse complement.
GCAAAGGAACTCTCGCGAATGTTGTTACAGGTAGTCAAAGGGCCATGACTGAAAGCATAAGCCAACCTACATGCATACCATCGGCTCGCTTGAAAAGGTTTTGGAAATAGGACGTGTAACCTCTGAATACTCATGCATACGACGTACATGGTACATACGTATCTTCGACGTCGTACAGCAAAGACAACCTGTGTCAATGCAGAGTCTGCTGAAACCGGGTACAAGGGTAATGATCGATGTTGGGGGGTTAAAGGAAAAGGGTAGCACCACGTAATAAAGCCTTTGAGAATATAGAAAATAGGTTGGTTTGATGGGATCAGGATAGCATTAGCAATACGAGTAAGTGAAAGGGAAAAGAAAAGGGTTAAGTAAAGAGAACATAATATAGCAGTCATATTAACAAGTTGAAACTTTGCAGACCACTGCGCCTGTTTGAGGACGGATAGTCGTTGCCAACCGTCTCGTTCTATACAATAGCAACGATAACAACGGCAAGCACGCGACGTGGAGACAATACAAAGGTTTGTGCCTATAAATGACACTAGAGAAGAGCAGAAAGGCAGAGAGAGCCTAGTGTGCCTGCTATAACGAAATATGTACGTGCATTATTCGGCCTTCAATTTCCTCAGTTCATGCAAACTTGCTTGGGAACGTTATTACTGTGCATATAGTAGAAGAGTGGACTATGTGGGATAAACAAAATACCGCAACACAGAAAGACTGATACATGGCGTTACTTTAGGAAAATTGAGTCGGTAGAGACTCAAAGGTAAATGGAAAAGATGTTCCATATCGATAGCAAACATACGCTCGAGTACGATTGAAGATGTGTTCGCATCATGTGAAGCAAACTTCAAGTTGTTAGGTATGATGAACTGTGAGTTTAAGCTGGTTCTAGTATATGTTGCAATGAACAGCCAAACTTGAACAGAAACTTGTCGCAACGAAACAAGTTTTCGTGCCGATATTCTCTTGTCCAATAGAGTTACATGAATTTCATCAGGATCTTGGTTTTTATTATTAACGAAAGCGAAATTACCTACATATTTATAACGTGTATTGAATAAATTAATTCAAAGTCGACTTTATCTATTCAATGCCATTTTTTTGTAGTTCGTATCAAATACCTACATGCAATTAAGGCTTAATAAAATTGATAGCCTTCTTTCTTTGTCGAAGCATCCGGCACTAAGAGTTTTCGTTATCTTGTTATACCGCTCTGATCGCTTATTTCAATCGTTCGAGACGCTTCGCTTAGCAGAATCCTCTTCAGCCTTCTGGAATCCCAGATGAAGTTCACTTCTTGGAAGAAAGACACATCGTTGACAGAAGAGGAATCAAGTGTTTTGTCTTTATGGCGCGCCCATCACAGAAAAGCTGTCGATTAAGAACAAAGTGAGGTCATAGTAGCGACTAAATGAGGATTACGTGAATCGTTCTCCAGGACACAAGTAACTATTTGGCCTTTTTCAGGTTCGTTCCAGTGTAATCTATATGGAGAGCGCAGGATTCCGCTCACATTATTATTACAATGATCGGATTTGAGACTAAATCTTGGGATCGTTGGAAGTGTATAGCACCATGTACCAACATTCAACATGTTCAATGTTATACCTGTAACGATCTCACTATGCAGTTGTGTAAGAACCAATTTGTTCTATCAGAAGATCGCCGAACCTGATTAAGGACGATTTAATTTAGGCCTAACTCACATCACCGTTCATGTCCGGGAGCTCTTGCGTAGCCTCCTGCGCTAATTCGACATCGTAACTCCTACACAAATAGAAATAAAATAAATGATGCGAATCATACCATCTCACCCTCGTTTCGTAGCACGTAAAAGCTAATAATGCAATTAAACTGCGTCAATGGTCCTGCAGAACTCCTCACGGCAAGACATTCAGCACATCGCATATACACGAAAATAAGTAACGCACTTTTAAAACTTTTATCGCAAAGTAATCCGGCGCTTCGCCGAAATCGCGATGTGAAACCGATATATTGCTCGTGTCATTGCCGCCATCGCTCGGGCTGAATATGGACGACGAGAAGGAAGGACCAAAATTACGAAAGGAGAAAGAGAGTTGTCGTGTCTCCTTCCTCAGCCTTTTCTACCCACTTTCCGCCTGCTATAACTAAGTACCCGTCGGGCTCACCGGCGCGCCTTCGGTCTTTCCTTTGTCTCAACGATCTTTTTCGCATAGCGCGAGTTCTAACAACATCGAGTCACAGCTTACACGCGCGATGGTTGACGTGAAGCTCCGCAATCAGTAATCGTCCGCTCCCACGTGATACAATTGACGTCGAGCCGTCCAAGCACATTATATGCATAGACCGCATAGATTGGTCGAACGGATCTGCTTGTTGCCACTTCCACTATAAACTCAAGAGGAAAATGTAGAGCAGCGCGCGCTTCGTGTGATGGAAGAACCTTTCTTTGTTTTTCCAAGTAGGTTCCCCATCGGTCTTTTTTTCGTTGTTCGCTCGCTCTTTATATGTTACAGCCTATTTGAGTTAAGCAGTAGAAGACGAAATGCGGTTGTCACTACCGACACCGCCTGTGAGCCTATAGCCATCGCTCAAAATAGTGAATAAACCCGCCCCCGATCAGCGTACGGAGGGCAGTTAAACAGTGGCATAGCGTATTTACTATGTCGCACACTGCTTTGCTCATAGTGTTTGCCCTCGACTGCTGCGAATTTTACTGTGCTGTCGCTCCTACTACGGACGCTGTTGGTCCCAGAAGGCGTCTAACGTGATCCTCGTTTGTTGGCACACGACCATAGCTCTCACGCCTTGGAGGACTCGAGTGGACGTAAATTCCCACACGGGCGGGAGTCCGCCGCCGCAATCCGTCGTCTGCTAAGCATTGCTCTTAAAATACCACTTCCACAGGCTAGCATCTACTTTCTCCGCCAGCCAGACCTGAACACGAGGGGCTTTTCTACGTCTGAAACCAAAGGAGATGTCTAGGACGTTATAAAACTACCATGCAAACTCGTTCATGACAGCGGCGATGGCGCCGGCCGTGTGGTGGCGTTCGAAGCTTGTACAGTAGCCCGCCCTCCCCCCCCCACGCCATAATCGTTCGTGAGAAGAGCCGAAAATGGATCCAGCCCCAGCGAAAGTTGGCTATTAGGGAAATGGTCGGTTGTGAGCTGGGTTATGCGATTCTAATGGGGGTTGTCTCCCTGAGGGCAGTGAAGGTTGGGGCAGGGAATGGGAGTTTTATAAAATAAGCGTCACTTTCTAGATTTTTCTTCTTGGCGAGAAGCCGGCAGGCATATGTTGTTAATGTGGATAAAAGTTTACCATGGGTACCAGTACCGTTTAGGGGGTAGTTGGGGTTGTTTAATGGATAGCGGGATTTAGTTAGACGAGATATAAAATAGTGGCCGGTCCAGCAGCATTACGATGTGAATCGGTGACATCAAACAGAGCGGTGAACAGAGAATAGAACGTTCCGAGTTCACTTTGAAAGGTGCGAAGCTTTAAGACGGCAAGTGTTCGCCTATATTCGCATATATTTGCCATGCTAGCAAATACACTCGTCTCTTCATTAGCTAAAAAAGTCTTTTCAAAAGCAGGGCCAATGTGATCCATACATTTAAAACGGTTGCAGCTTCTTTAGGGGTTACCAATTGGCAGAATGGTGTTGCTGTGTCCCCAGGTTGTTTTTACAATCAAACTTTAATCATGGGGTATCTAACGCTGTGAAAGAAACAGATAGTTCATATAGCTTATAAAACCTAATGCGAGACCGTATTTTTAAATTTATAAGGTCACTGTCGCTTTGTAGGTTGCAACCTATAAGCACCTGCAGTGCTTCATGTTTTTATGTTTGCTTTTACTTTATTATGTTTTTAATACAGTTCTTCACCTTATATATGAATTAAGACACTTTAAAATGCATAAGCTTTGCTTCATTTTTGTGCTTACCTGAGGCGGCCCAATGCAGTGTGCTTATACCTAGCTATAGTTAATCTCTTGTATGAATACATCTGGTAAAAAGCTGACGGCAAAATATGTAGTCAGCCACTGCTTTTTCCAGAACAGCTTCTATGAGCCTCACTTTTCATACCGGTAAAGTCGGCACGTAACATTTCGAAACCCCAACGATGTTAAATACGTTTTTCCGTTTCTGCCACACTTATACAGATTTTACGGGCGTGCAGGCGGTCTATTTACGCATCGCACAATTTTTCTTTTGCATTTGTCACGTTTTTGTCCTGAATATAAATAGGTTCACCAGTCATCCAAGCCACCTGAGACGTGACGTGAACGCACATGCATAAGCAACGCAAAAGGCCATTTTTTATTTACCACTAAAATAGTAAATGAAATATGGGGTTCACATTTCACTTACTACTATAGTAAAAAATACAGTACAATAATAGGTATGCTAACTGTAGATCTTATTCTCCCAAGTCTAGATTGTATTAAAGCAAGCCTTAAGTAGTACCGTAATAAACATATGAAACAGAGGCTTGGCGCTCGCGAATGGGATTTACACGTTAGCTTCTTGTTAATAAAAAAAAAAAAAAATGTGTCTGTTATATAAACAGAAACTAATAAAATTAACTGCCTTAGTCTCTTTGTAGCTGATTTGCCACAGTCATAACTACACGGTCTCGAGCCCCATTTTCAGCATAGAAATCCCTGAAGCTCAGTGATTTCCTTCAAATAACATTAAAATTTAATAACATATTACTGGTTAATATGTGAGCATTCGTGCATGTGAAACCGATAAGTGTTCGATCTTAGAGATATCGATTCGAGAAATAAACAAACACAGCCCAACAATCAAACCTAAGTCGTTATTTTTCTTGCCCAGTTTTGCAGACCGCCCAACGGTAAGCTAGTGTAGCCGTTGTATTTTTATACCATGAAAACGACTGTGGAACTATGTTTGATCAGTTCGAAGCTCAGAGTTCATCACCATACTGATGCAGAGTCAATATCTGCGAGCTGATGAACGCCTTCACCATTTCATGAATTAACGCACCCACATAGAGACTTGTCTATAGTTCTCGGTTTTAGCCAACGCACTGGCTTGCACGATCAGGATTCTGATTCAAAGAGAGAAAGAATCTCGCTGTTCGAAGCGCCGCTAACTACATAAAACACATAGAAAAAAAACACGTGCTTTTTTGCATATACATGAATGACACTTGACTTCGGATTTTGAACAGACCTTTTTCTCACTTTTTTATTATTTTCGACTTTTTTTCTTTTTTAATTTTATTCTTAACGAACCGTACCTCTATTGGATTTCTTCCTTTCGCCAAATTTCGTCTCGTTCTTTTTACCTTTATTTATTTTATTTGTACCGCAAACACTCAAACATTACCTAATACAATGTAAAGCCAGCCAATGCTCCGCATTTTCATTTCATCCAGCTGTAAAAAGGCGCAGAGTTATGCTCGCTATTCCTCACGAATCGCCTTTTTTAGGTGCCTTTAGGGTTTTCATGCTACAAAAAAGTTCTTGCTGGCCGCTTGATTTTACACGCAGCCATTCTATGCCCGAAGCTGGGTCTAAGGACAGCTAAGGCCACATGTAATATACTTGATATACTGTGCTCTCTCTCTCCTATGCATCACAAACGCACGCTTTTCGCAGCCTTTCTTCTTTCGCTATATTGTATTATTATACAAGCCAATCAGTCATGCAAGTGCTTAAGACGCGTCCCATTTTCTCAATAGTGGAATTGCTCTTACGTCGTTGGAACACGCGTTCAGGATGCGTTAAGGCAAGCAAGTAAAATTCATAATCTATTGCGTAACTGGTGGAAAACAAAAATTTCTTTTAGAGGGAAATATGTGCGCGCTGTTCTACATCGTCGTTTGTGACTGGGCACTAAGGAAACGGCCCCAGAATTTTGAAAGTGGCGAGTAAGGAAAAGCAAAACTCTTCGTTGGTATGATCCTTCTTTGATAACGGGTCATTTTCATATTAAACACTATAGGTGAAAATATTCTTTTGTAGATTCCCGGATCCAGGGCGCATATCGTGCCCCTGAAACGAAATTGTATATTGTTACTGTCAAATTGGCGCGAAGTTCCTCTGTTTTTAGAGTCTATAACCATATTATAAGGTTCATAAAAAGGAACATGGCCAACAAAGTGTCCGTTTATT
>NW_019214893.1:0-43184 GCF_002532875.2 Varroa jacobsoni | reverse complement strand
ATACGCTTGAATTCGTTGTATATAAGAGTGACGTTTGTTAATTTGTGTTTATAAGTGCTTGAATATCTTTGGCTTCTGAGTGGTCGCAATGATTGAGCGTTCCAGAAATGTGTAACATGTGTTCAAAGATCGATAAGAGTAAGAGTTGTTAAGGGTGGTTCCTGTTGAAACGACTCGGCACATCCTCCATGATTCGGAGTCGTTGCCCCAGTTTTAGTTAGGGTTAATGCGTTCGAGACTTCCGATACCAGCACAACCACATCGAGTTTTACAATATTTCCATGCATAAGGGCATTTTTGTTCTAGGGTTCACATTGTGTCCACCGTTTGCAACCTAAGACAAAACAATATAGAAAATTTACATTAGTTTCTGTTGGTAAGCTAATTGAATTTATTTGATAAAAAGATCCTGTGCACCATGAACACAAGTTAGACAAAACGCTAAGTAATTAAGACCCGAAATTGCGCTATGCCAAAAAAGTCGACAAGGAGATAAAGCTCTAGGTAAAAGTTTTCACCTCCGAGCTGTTCAGCTTCCGTGATGTAGGTTTTTGAGAGTATCTACAACACACGATCAAGGAATGTAGGCGCTTTTATCGATTTTAACCATATCGATAAAATTAAAACATTCTTTGTTTCTTTTATCTCTAATGAACTCATCCAAATTAGAAATCTCTAAGCACACAGAACGTCAATTGTTGCTGCGAAAGCGGCGGCTAGGCAGAGACGCGACGCAGCGAGTACGTCGGAACGAAGTCTCTACACACAAGGCGTGTTGCTCTTACAGTCTGGCAGTAGTGGGACGCTAAGCCTCCGGTTTCAATTTCCCCTACGACTTAACGGAAATTCTCATTCTTTTTTTTTATTAATACAAAATGAGTATGTCAATGGAATGACCTTATTATATACAATGACAACATGTCAAACTCATCCTACCAGTTACCAGTTGATTCGCGGTCTATATTTTTCCCTAACAAATTTTGATATGTACACGCCTTAACGGCCAGCAAAGTATCGACATTTTCTTATCAGTGTATTGCTTAGATAGCTGTCTAGCTTCGAGGAACATGGCCTCCTCCGGCGGACGCTAAAACGAGTATTGTTATGAAATCGAGCTCAACAATTATAACACACCTCCATTAATGAGTGTCGAACGTATCCTGTCTACGAAAATACTATATAACATAACTGATCTAGATCGTTTGAGGGGTCGTGATCCGGCTCGAAAGGCTTTGAATAAGATTTTTAGCAATTTTCCATCGAAAAACAGATAGCGATACATCAGCAAATACCAAAAGTAGACTCACAGTCCGCAGCTTTTTATGGTCCACCACCTGGTGAATGATGTGGAAGTCTCAACAGGACAACATGAAGACGCCGTGTGTCTGTGCGTTTGCCAGCAACGGGCCACTGCGAATTGAACAAAATCTTCTGGTGGGACGCATGTGGGCTCGCGTTGCCGTCATATTCACTTCAACGTGTCGGTTTTAACGGCGCAACAGAAGCCGCACCCGAATAAGCACACTCGCCTTGAACAAAGCAATGGTCAACGGTGATGCGAAGGCAAGAAAACTGCGATGTGGCTTATCTTTATTTGGTTTATTGTTCCTTAGTAAAAGCTACAGGTAGGAGAAAGCCAGTTTAAGGAATAACGGATGAACTGCATAAAGTTTATACAGCTCGTATGGTCCACGTTAAATGGAGCAAAAGCTAACGCACACGAATTGGCATCCTTATTGTTTCAGCGTGATTCAGTCTAAGGTAATTTCGATTTTGACGCGCCGCTTACGACCCAGGTCTTCAAGAAGCAGACAATGTTTATAGGAATTTACAATGCACATCGTACATGTTCAGCAACGGCGACAATTAATCACAGTACCAAACACGTACTAAAGCTGACAAGCAATAAACCCGTTTACGAAGCGAGGCACAGATGTCTAAAACAACTGCTTGTCACTTAGGTCAGTGTACCCTATGTTCTTTATCATACAGTTGATGTCCGACGCACTACTCGGAACCCTTTTACCAGTATCAACAATAGCCTTGCCCCTGGCTTTGTTTACTTAAGACAGACATACGGGCATCGCAGCTAGTGGCTGACAAAACATTGCGGCATCTTAAATCCACGAAGGAAATTCATTATAATGAATATTAGCTCTAGTCACAAGCAGTGGCCCGCACCTACTTTTCATAACTTTTGTACAGTGAAGATCCGCGCAGAGCAAGAGTTTGGAGAAACAATACCAAAACCAACAAAGGTTTTTGCCATTGATTATATAACAATAGCATAGACCGCGCCCCCGCCGCTGCAGATGCAGGAGAATACACCTACTGCGTAGTAATATGCTTCTTTTTTCTTCGTTAAGAACGCAATCAATTTGATTATTCGGATTCACCTTTTGGAACTGAAAATTCGTTTTCCATGACCATACCATTATTTGCCATAACGACGATATGACAGAGTGTCCAGAACACATCCACTTCACCATATCCAACCGTGTCGGGTCGAGCGACAAAGAGCTCACGCTGCGTGTAATAACTTTGACTGTACACAACAGCACTTGCACAGACGGTTATCAGTACTCCTAAGAGGCAATCCACCCCATCCCGATCCCGGTACTCTGCTCAACCCTTGTTAATGCTAATTGAGTCACAGCCATCGCTGAACGTCGAAGCTACTATGAGCACAGATGGTGCATCTTCTAAGAGCCATCACATCAGGTGTTCACTGAACTGTTGAATATGGATGAATACTAGTTGGTCTTGCGGCCACTCGCGAATACAGTATTTACCTCGCGCGACACGGGCGCTCCCGTCACACAGTCGATCCCTTGCTCATGGGTGTCGCCATCTTGTTTGCATGTGCACGGATGTCCACTCTGAAAAGTGCGTTACACCAGTACTCAGCGGCTGTTTTTTAGGATCTCCGGGGTGCTTGGCACTTTACTGCAGTTGTCATGAAACATGGTGGTTTGCTGACTGGGTCCTTCATGAAAACCATTGTTAAAGTCTCCTAATTGCCGCAAGATATCCGGGAGCTCGCGAATGCGTAAGCGGCACCCGGAAGTTTTTAGTCCCGGGCAGACGACAGCGGGAATGCTTTTGGCGGTCACCGAGAATGCAACAAGCTTGGCGATTTGTGGAATACGGTCGTGTCTCTTTGCGTAACGTGAGTATTCTATGTAATTTTGAACGTGTCCTGTCAAGCCCACATCAGAGCCCTAGCGTGAAGTGTTAACCGACGTTCTGTTTTTCGGTACTATTTTACTTCGAGACAGTTAGGGTGTGTATCAAGAGCATTTATTCATCACCATTCACTCACTTTTAAACGGTAGACAGGTTATCGAGTGAGTCTGTGCATATGTGCGTGTGTGTATCCATCTGAAGTGTTTAGACAATAGTATCGCGTGTGAATTGAAGTTAATAAGTGAAAGCTAAAATAGTGCTTAAATCGAAGCTAAAAGAGCGTGACCAAGTATTGGAAAGCAGGGGATGAGGTGTGTCGTGCCGCAGTTAGCCTGGTGGCTCGACACTAGCCCACTGTTCAGTGTCGATTTCCAGCCGGCCAACGAAGATGGCTCTTTACGGATGGCTACGTGCGGCACCGATACACACGTTCGAGTGTGGTGGCTTAAACTTGAAGTCGAACGACAACCGACCGAAAGCAGTCCGAAGAATATCGAACCATCTGCAAGCACCAACAGCGGCTTAACAGTGCTAGATTCACCGAAAAAAGCCAAGGACAGAGATAAGGTAGGTGATTTGATCGTGCGTGATATCTAATAGACTGCTAAAAAAACATCAATAGTAGCGATCTTGATTGTTAGGGTGATATAGGCCGCAGGCCAAGAAAAGTACCCTTTCTGAGACAATTATTCTTGTGAGACAACAAGCTGCTTCACGCAGAGTCGGTCTACTTGCTGTAAGTCGACATATAATCATTTATAATGTAAAGTTAACAACATGCCTTGAAGTACGACGTTACAAGTCGATATATCCGTTACATATCTTGCGAAATAACTTAAATGAGTTTATAAATATGAAATAAACAACAAACGGTAAAATACGATCGAACATTATATAGGGACGACCCTTGGCTCTTTTTCATGAGAGATAACCCACTCTTAAGGATCTGCTTTCATCACGCGAGCGTATGAAAAGCAACGTCTGTTATTTTTTAGCAAAGTCTTTTTTTCTGAGCGTTTCCATAGATAGAGACAATGTCTTAATGTGCTTTTAGAGTAGCATTGTAGTCTACAGTGGTTTTTGGTTTTATATCGGACCACGGACGAGACTTTAGAACTTTTTTTATCGCAAGGGCGATGTCGCGAGTGTTCATGCGTGATAACTGTCATATTACCGATATGTCGATTAGGCTATACAGCGCGCATTCGTTTTATCTCGGGACAGGAGCTACCATGTTACTATTGCGCGACTATTCATACATTATACGAATTTATAAACAAAAGTTGAATATACCGGTGTTTGAAAAGTCATTAATATAAGAGACAATGCTAGATAAATAATAATTCTAAACAGATACGTACGGAGTCGGAAACGTAGACCTGTCGAGCTATTAGGTCTGGTTATTCAATTTAGCGTTAATTTGTAGTAATATTTTTATTATCTGTATCATGGCGGGTGGTGCCTCTCCTTCCAATAAAAAACCCTTTTGTAAGTCTTTATACGGCCACTAAGTGTCGGTCAATAACCGGCCGACTCGAATTGAGGATGTCGTTGAAACGGCTGAAAGCCGTCTCGTGTTTGAAGGGTAAAACCAACTCTAATATACGATTTTCATTGTAATGCAAGTACTTCAATCTAGCTCTGTATTAGAAATTCTACATATATAAAAAAAAATTATTCGTGCACTATTTTCAGATTGATATTGAACTTCGCGCTGATCTGACCCGGCACCAGCGGACGGTTAGCGTCGTGCGGTTTTCACATACAGGAGAAATCCTCGCGTCAGGTGACGATGAAGCCAACATTATCCTATGGAAGCTACAAAGTTCATTTGATGGAGCTCCCCAGCTATTTGATGCAAGCGAAAACAAGGAAAACTGGCAGGTTTACAAGGTAATAAATCAATTACGCTTATTAGAAAGGCTTATCAGACGTACGAGGTGTACATCTAAAGTGTGCCTATAATTTGAATTCGGTTTTCAACAGACAGTTGGGACAGGTCTACCGGTTGGAAAGTGACTGACAAATTTTACAGCAATTAGCAGGCACAGACTGTTAAGAATCAAGGCTTTAGAGATTTTGTCTCATTTTATCTATATCCAATAATTCGGAAAATATAAACCAATGCTAAGCTTATACCCAAATTGGTACATCGTAAATCATTAATTAGTTAGTTTACTTTCTGTGCTTGGCCTGCATTAGGTACTGCGTGGTCATATCGAGGACGTATGCGACCTGCAATGGTCTCCTCGAGATTCCTGTCTGATATCGGGCTCCATTGATTCAGCAAGCATCCTATGGGACGTATCAACAGGCCGCTCACTAGGGTTTTTCAAAGAGAGGAAAGGTTTCATTCAGGGTGTAGCCTATGATCCGAGAGGGCGATTTGTAGCAGCTCTTAGTTCTGATCGGCAGATGTACGTCTATTCGACAGATACACGAAAAAAGATTTGGGTTGCCGCCAAAGCCGAAATACCCCAGAATGGCGATAGAGAGGTGTAAGTAACCCTAACTGTAACCAACGGTGTAAACCGACAGTAGTGTTACCACTAAAACCATCTAGGAGGAAATCATGCAGAACTAAAACTTGTCATTTGAAAGATATATATATGCTATTTTACGAGACAGCTTATACTATTTTGTTCGATAAATTTGGATAATATTTGTGTGTCATCGGCAAGGTTTGAAGCATTTTAGAGATTTTAGAACGGTTGACGAGCATAAAATGTTGATCCATGCCATGCATCTTTATTAGCTAGGGCGCTTTTTACGCGGCAATTTTCGAAAATATAATTGTATAGTACCTTATTTCCATAACCAAAGGACTACCGCACGATAAATTTATATTTCTGTAGAACTATTACATGATGCTATGATGATGATGAGCCTACTTCTATTTAGGTAACATTTTGTTTGTTTTCTATTTCAGCTTGTCGACGCGCCTCTTCCATGATGACACGTTAAAATCATTTTGCCGACGGCCAGATTTTTCCCCTGATGGTGAATTCCTTGTAGCGCCATCTGGCGTCATAGAAAATAACGGCCAAATCACCAACTGTATCTACGTATTCCACAGGTCGAACTTTTCCAAACCGGTGGCTTTAATTCCTACCGACAAACAGGTTACGACGGTTGTTCGTTTTTCAAATAAGTTCTACAAGACGAGACACTCTAGTGGCAGTGCCGTAGTACTCCCTTATCGTATGGTATTTGCTGCAGCAACGATAAACATGGTTCTGGTTTGCGATACAGAGACCTTCACTCCTTTCGCTATGATCTCTGACGCACACTATGCACGAATCAGCGACTTGACATGGTCGCCTGACAATCACACGCTAATGGCGTCCTCGACAGATGGCTATTGCTCGTTTATGTTTTTTGAGGGCCAAGAACTTGGAGAGCAGTACCAAGGTGATTTACCTCATATCCATGTAGTTGAAGATGTTCTAACAAGGCGGAAACGTACGAAAGCACCCAAGAAAAAGGACGATTCAGGGGGAGAGAGGAAAGAGGCTAGCGATGGGGATCCGGATCAAGAAGAGATGATGGACGTCGACGACGACATGGACGATGATGTCGATAATATCAACCTCGACGATACGCAACATAGTGGAGACGGAAACGATTCGGAAGGAAAAGCGACGCCGAACGGAAGCCCCGCCAAGGAAAAGGAAAATAAGGATGTGTCTATGACGCTAACGACAGCAATAACTGGCATAAAGAAAAAAGAGTTGGCAAAAGAGTCGCCCTCACAACAAAAAAAATCTGCCACTCTGAATACCCCACAACAAGTCGTGGCCGTTGATGTCAAAGACGAGAAGCGAGTCACACTGACAACACTTGATCCACCTCCTAAAGGCAAATAGTAGCAAAATCATTGTTTAAAGGTCGACTTTTTCCAAGGCTTTTAGAGGGGTAATTTTTTTTCTAACTTTTTCTAAGTGGCTTACCTACAGACTAAAGGGCATGCAAAAAACAACGGTAAATCTGCGAAGATCAACGCGGTGGTTCTTCGAGGCTATATTCTCGACAATCATAAAGCTTAGCATGGAACTAGTACGTTTTTTCATATGTAATTTGAAGGGAACTATGTAGCTTGAAAAACGTAAGTAATGTATAATAAGCATACCTGAATGTACAATATTTCATAAAAGTTGTTTGACTTATTCAAATTAGCAGGTCACATCTACACAGGAAGATGTGATAATTGACAAGATTGGTTCACTGCCTTAGCTTCTATTTGATGAAGATTCAGTTTGTGTGTGAATACATGTGTGAGATATAAAAAGTAGCCGATATATGTGACGTTCTTTCTCTTTTGTTTGTTTTGTATTGTAGATGAACAAAAATGATGCCGTAGAGCAATCTGTGTATGATGAAAACCATGCTGGCAGCGCAACCACGTTAACATGGGCAAAGCAAATACTGATAGTTGTTTATGTATAATAAAATTTAGACTAGCTGATGCGTGTCTTAAAACAGCTGTGTGTCAAAAGAAACATATATATGCAATGAGTGGGACTAATAAAGGTTTGCTAATAAGTTATGTAATGAAAAATATATAGCGCAAATCAATTGAGCTGTAATCACTAGGCTTGTATTGGTTCAGCGCTTTATAAGTAACACTACACTCACCTAGTTCGACTACAAGAATAACAAAAAACTCTTATCGTATGGTGAAATAATAACGAAATTGATTAAGTTATTTAAAAACATTTCTATATAAAAATCTTGTCTTTATTTCCAAAATCGGCATAGTATACATACCCGTTGTGTAGAGATATACCTTCGTACGAAGTCAGTAAAAATATAAATGTGGGTATATAGTACAGGGGTTATCATTGCTTTCTGGTCTGCTGCAAGAGCTGCACCGTTATGAGTGTTTTTTAGCGGTTGTTCTCTGATAGCGCCACCGGGCAGATATCTAGCTATTTGACGGACACCATATTTATGTGCTAATTTCTGACCATGTACATTTCTGTTCTTACATTTGCATTAGTATAATCAACAGTCGGATAATTAAATAATGATATACATACTGAAACTATTTATTATAGCGGTCGTCGTTTCATTTCACAGCTTCGATCGCAATTTCGTCTTGTTGCATTGACCTGTATAAAATTTTCTTAGTCTCTTCTATTATGACCAATCACATGCGAGCTTCATGTTAATATATTCCATTGTACTGTTCGAGATACGTTTCATTAGGTGACAAAAGCGAGATTTTTATCGTAGCGTTCTACAACGTTCTCACTGCACAGTTGAATCTTTGAAAAAATCTAACAATCTAAAATTCCCATGTGTCGAGCCATTTAAGTCCGTGCATTGTGCTATTAGGAAGATTTGCTGGAGGCCCTTGCATACCGTAGGCCAAGGGGGAGAATAAGCTAAAGCTGTATACAATCACTGATAGTAGCCCAGCTATAACCCAGTGCCGCTGTCTAGTCGGAATACACAGAGTTATGACGTAATCGATCACAACACCAGATAGCATCGAGCTGAACATCAATGCCGGAAAATAATGGTGGAAATAAAGTACCCTACCCATTGCGTAAAATGGGACGTAGTGAACAGCCCAACCAAGCAGAAGCCAGCGACACGATGATGTCAAATAGTGAACGTCGTTGTCACCACGTCGCTGGCCAAGCACTAGAACACCAGTCTGGAGCACAAAGTAGACGCCGAGCAGGATAAGATTACTCCACCAGATTAGTGGATTACCTAGAAGGTAGACGCGGTACTCGAAGCCGGAGAAGAACTGACCGCGAAGGTTGATTGGCCAGTGCCAAGGACGTGACGTCAGCTCTCCTTCTTTTGGCTTAAGTCCCGCGTTACCCTGGTCAAAACAAGAAATAAAA
Organism: Varroa jacobsoni; assembly: GCF_002532875.2. Lineage (NCBI taxonomy): Eukaryota > Metazoa > Arthropoda > Arachnida > Mesostigmata > Varroidae > Varroa > Varroa jacobsoni. The sequence continues at coordinate 34,140 of NW_019214893.1, read as the reverse complement.
TAAGAACTACTTATTTTTTCTCCTGACTGATGGAGTTAATGGGCAAAAAAAAAGAGGATTGCACTTGTGCAGCTAACTACTGTACTAAATATTGATGTTGTTTTCAAAAAATGCCAATATATCACTGACATCTGGGTCAGACGCATTGCAGTGTGTGTATGTACAGCGGGCTAATTACCTGCAGCATAACAGCGTGCGATTCAAAGAACATTTGAATAAATCCAGGACGATATCTCTCAAATGACTCACTCGGTAACTTCGAGAACCAATTATCCTCAACATTCCAGACTGCATTCTTATCTCTTTTATTTGGTGTACATGTTACCTAAAGAAAAAAGTTATTAAAATAGATTGTTAGACCTCTTAAAATCCATGATTGTAAAAAATTATATCGAACTTCAAATGGTGAGATAGCTTTGTGATGGATAATTTTGTAAGGAATAAATAAACACTGTAGATATTTTAACGTACCTCCATTTGGTCAAAACCCCACTTTGGAAGCTGCTTGTTATGCGACAGCAGAGCACAGTTCGCTAAATAGTGTATTAGTCGAAACTTTGTAGTGACAGTATGGACCTCACCATTTGGCCCTGCACCCTTTACAACCTCAAGTCGCCAGACGTCATTGGCATCGCCAACACCCTTTTCACCATAACATGTGACCTGATTGTGACGCTTTGTTAGTGGAGCTTCCTCCCTGCAAATTGAGTATTCTATTGATTCTCCAATTACTAATGATTTTAAATAGACTCGCGCATCAATGTGGTAACTGATTTCGTAGAGGAAACGAAAATAGCGTACTGAAGCAATCGTGCTAACGATGTGTTTACTTGGGAGATAGTAAATAGAACAAAAAATTGTTTGACACTGTAAGTCTTACCTATGAGAATGAAGATTTCTGCTAGTTTGTGTATGCTCCAGACGGAGTAAATCGCCATCCTTGAGAAGTATAACTGTATCATTCTCTTGAACCTCGCGATCCCACGGCTTTATCAGCCACTGATTGTTCTCATCCTTGTGAGAATATGTTGTTACCTGTTGTTGTCGGGCACCGATTCCTATCAAGTAGCAGCACAGATGCTGTATTAAGCTATGGATTATCGTTTGTAGATCTCAGATGTTGATAAGTGCTCACTAAAGGCACCCTATAAAAATCAAGCTAATATTCGCACAAAAGCTATGTAAATTGTATGGTTCCCGAATAATCTACAACATTATATGTATCTTTTTAGATCTTGCATTTTTTGTATAGTGATTATACTGTGATTTTATGAAGTTCCCTGACAAATATGTTACAAATAAAATCGTTAATAGTAATTTTTTTTTTTCACTCTCTCAGCAAAGCTATTGTGAGCTATGCAAGCATTCAGCAGTCGTGAGATAAATAGAACATTTATTCAGCACAAAACCTGGGCGCTGCTCTGTGCTATCAGCAAACAACCGCACAAGTGCTCTATTTACGAAGTAAGTTTCGAGTACAAAAAGCGAACTACATTTGCAATTGAATATATTAGACTCCCACCTTCAGGATACAGATGAAAATGTGAGTGCAGATACGCTCCTCCTGTTCGATGATTCTTGAGAGAGATTTTAGCGCCATACGCAACCTGCCGTGGCATACTAGCTGTGTACAGCGAGTTGCCCTCCAACCTGGCCTGAAATTCCGAGCTATAGAAGCCATCACCATTACCTGACTTCGACAGACGATGCAGATGGATGTAGAAAAAGCATATATACAAAATGCTCGGCAATATGATTAGGCAAAGAGCCCGTGCAAGAAAATGGCGTTGAAGCTTCGAGAGTGGCACTTTGAGATCACCCAGTAGATCCCACAGATTCCAACCGGTATGCGCGCCTACTGTGAGCACCACAAACAGGCCTACGAACTTCACACTGATGGCACATGCCAAAAATGTCCCTGTACACGTTAAACAGCCCCACCAGGTTCGGGAGAACGGCTCGAAGTGTTGCAGGCTAACGGCTGACGCGAAAGCTCCGATAATGAAGCACAAAAGCGGTGGGTCAAGAAGGATGTACTGAGTCAAAGTGATCATACCAACATCGAAGAGAAGCAACGATGAGCCGAGAATGGCCGCTGATATACGCTTTGTCAAACTGCCGACAGCGATAAATGCCAACGGAGGTATTGCAGCACCAAGTAAGGCGCAGAATACCCTCATACCGAGGTATGGTGTATCGAAATACTTGTCGCCGGGTTTGTTGAATGGAAATGTTCCGTTGTAACCAGTGAGGTGGCCAGCCAAACCGATTAGCATTTTCCCTAGTGGCGGGTGCACGTCAAAGAAAAATGTCCTATTAATGTACCACGAACCCATCTTGCCGAAGTGAGTTTCATCCCAGCAAACGTGCTCAGGCTCTTGAATCTTGTATAACCTAGTAGCTATTGAAACTAGTATGATCGCCCCGAGAGTCCACTGCCAGTGGCGTTTGCAGCAATTTTCAAACATTTTTTTTTAACTTTATTGACGTTGACAACTTGAGTCACGCCTTTGTACCGCTCGTCTAGTCATTAATCGTCTAGCCATCAGCTGGAAACCGATCGACACTCATCGTACTTGTCATACTTCAGGCCAGTTCTCATATGGCTTTGTACCATGTTTCACGAGCGATTGAGATTGCAATCGAATCGTATGGTCAGTAATTCATTCTTCTAATAGCTTCTGAAAAGGCACCATTATGTTGCTCCACCTTTTACGCCATCCAAGAGGACAGGTAAACTTTACTAAAAACTCAATAGCCTAAGGCTTTGAATCTTCACACGCTTGATAATTAGGTAGATGCAAATAAAACCAACTAGTTATCAGTTTTTCAATCAGCTAGCTCTATGAAGTTTGACACTAGCGAAAAATACGAACAACACAGTTTCATCAGATCTAGAACACATCAACACAGGAACTATGACCGGACCTACGTTGTGATTCGTCGGCTCCGGCTGCTCCTGGTCAGTTTGTCTACAAAAGAAGCTGTCTTCATGGATCTTCTGCTGTAACATCAGTGGCCTTTCCATCTTCTGTTCGCCGTCAGCACCAGAAGAGAGAAAGGCGCAGCGGATAAACAAGCTTTAATGCAGCTGGGAACGGCTGACGACTCGTTCTACCCGGTTTGGTATACACCAACCCGATGGGGGTGAGAGTATACGCCATATTAAATACTCAAACGACAGACCGCGAACTTCTATTATTATCATGGTGCTAATTTCCTGCTGCATACCAACAAAGCTGAGATAAGGGATTCACCTGTGACGTGGGGCTGAAACGCAATTCAATTCAAGCTAGCGCATATGTCAATTTACATAGTTGCATCTTTGTCATTACGACGAAAACTATGTGAAAGCGATTTATAAAATTGTTCTGCTGTATAGTATGTTTACATGCAGCAGTATCGGTGGTCACTATTTATCTAAGTGAAATTGCCTTTTATCTATTTAGCGACCGAGATGTGCCAATCCTATGAATAGAACATGTCATCTGCACGAGCTGCGTACAGCTCTTATAAGTTGTCAATATCGTCGTTGTTGGGCCGATTTTTGTCCAATTTTTTTTTTATTTACACACAGTGTTTTCACTGGGTCCCTAATGGTAATCGATGAAAACTCAAATAAATAAAAGCAATGCAAATACTAATGGTTGCCTTAGATAGCTTTTGGATTCTGTGAATTCGTTGAGGGATGAGAACCTTTTCTCCGTTCTCAAACAGATTTCTGCATAAAGGAACATTCGAAGTGGTTCAGATTTATTTTGACGATTTATTAAGGTATGAATTCGTATAAATAGAGCATAATATATCACTATTATGTTCTGCTATATTATCTAATAGTTCGAATATAACACGGCTTGCGGCTGAAGTGTCTCACCCTCAAGGTGAAAAAGTTTGTTATTTGGTATAATACTCACTTCTTTTTTTGGTAACCGTCAAAGTTACTGAAGTGGCGTTGATGCACTAGAAACACCAGACATTTCATTTGTTTTCTCAGCCACCGATCAATGAGACGTCTACATATGTAGATACGGTAGACTTGCGTAAATCATTAGGCGTTGGACGTATTCGAACGATTCGGATTTTTATGATTTAAAAAAAAAGATGGTTATAGGTATTACTGCAACAACAAAGACTAATCCAATTAAAACTGAAACGGACAGAAAAATAATTCCAATCATAGTGCACAGAGATATTGTAAACCTATCTCTCAGATAGTGAGAGAGTCAAATGAAAGCAGCAAGAACGTATCTGGTCTGAGATAGCAATAACTTTGCCCTGAATCTGCAATGGTTCACAAAAGAGAAGCTTTTACAGCTCTGCCAGCAAGTTATTGCTGATTTCTAACAGAAAATATATTGATATATACATTCCCCGTGATAAAAGATCAAGTTGATTGTTATCTAACCGACGAATGTTTGCTTAAGCAAATACATAATTGGTTTTTATTTAGATCCGAAACAAAAAATAATGTTACTCGGCAAAATCGCTCATTAGTTTTAAAGGGCCATCGTTCGTACGTATTCAAAGATTTTTTACATTTACAGACCAACTCAGATTTACTTTTTCTTGCAATTAAACGGATTGCAACAGTCCTAAGTAATACTATTGGAACTTGCTTCATGGATATTCCCTAGATGTTCGTTATTCCGAGGAAACAAATATTTGACCATCATTACCGACCGAGGGTGGTATTTTTTTCATTCCTGGCAGTAACGGTCTGCAGTGCACACAGTTTGTGCAGAACGGGGCTAACACACTTATATGTACCAGACACATTCATAATTCAATATAATTTAGCGCAGCGTAATTCCAAGAACTGTAAATACTGTTTATAGCTTTTCAACCGCTCTACCAGTGGATTAAGGCTCTGAAAAATGGTAGCCATCCGCTTTCTCGTGACATTTGCTTTTTTCTTAGTTGATTATTATTATTATTCAGTAGAAAAGAAAGCGCTATGGAAAAAAGCTGAAGGAACCTGTATTTAATTTAAGCTACAAACAACTGATTGACTTCTGATTTATGATTTACCATGGCCGTGTATCTTTGTATATAGACTACCGGTGCTGGTACAAGCGATCCTTCGTAGCAGAACTACAGAATTAGTGCGATGTATATATATATATATACTTACAATGAATAGCATATTGTTACACTTCCCTCCCATAGTGTATTTAAAGTAGTCTCGCTACGAAGTAATGGTGCGTGAAGTAATCGACTGGAGACGGTGGGGCTGTGAGGCCTCACGTCATGCAAAGTATTAAGCATTTGTCATGTGCTTACGGCAGACCGAACCTCGTGAATACTTCTGTAAAGCTATTTTCATTGAAAAGTTGTTTTTGCAGCTTTATGCTGTCTACACTATTACTATGAAATAATAGTAATAACACTATAATAAGTTATAATAATAATTATAACTGCAGCATTACAGCGCAAAAATGATACTGGCTGGGTAGCCCGCCACAAATTCTGTTATATTCGTAACATTAGTAACATCAGGTCATAATTAACATACTCATATTGTGATACTGAATCAATAATCAATGGAAAAATGAAACATTTCACGTGCAAGTTGATGGCAACACAATCCGCACAAGTTTTATTAAAATGGCGGCGTAACTTAGTTATGTGTTGCAAAACAGCCAGTAGGGGGAACTGACGATGACAGTAGGCATAAAAACCATACATTAATCGAATCATTTTCTTTCTACTGACTGTCCTGATTATATGTATTTGTCTCGCGTAAAGCTCATTACAATGCATAAAAACAAATAATATTTATATGAATTCGCATAATATTACGAATACTTTTTATAGTTACTAAGCTTAGCTTAACATCCTCTCGATGCTTTTTATATAGCGGTGTACTAGTCCATATAGTCGTAAGATACACAAATTCACGCAGTAATATCCGAACTAACTTATAGTGAGGGCTCTCTAAGTTCTGTCTGATTCTGTATCTACTATTTCAAGTTGTAGACATGATCCAACCTACTAGCAACAGTGAAGTATGTAAACATTTGAGCAAAACTAAGCAACGCAAATCAGTCTGTGTCGTTTGTGTCCTTCTGACGTGATATGATTTATGGACCCTTAGATACACATAAAACTTCATAAAGGGACATTAGATAATATACGGAATAGACTTTTGTACTCCTATTGAATGTAACTTAACATTGTGGTCAGTAACTGTGCTAGTAACAAGGCTCGTCGCCTTACTTCGTCGACAGCTCGCAAAGCTTCAAGAAGTCACGTTCAAGCTGGCTTCACTTTGGGTCATAAAATAAACAATTTGCTTTGTGCTCGGAAACGAGAGCAGCTGTTCAACAAAAAACCACACTTCAGCTACAAAGATTTTATTCAACCAATTATAAAATATGTACTTACTTGCATTATGAATAAATCTAAATTAAAGCTGTGTGGATGGCTAAGCTTTCTGACGCTGTCGTTGACCTAAGGCGTTGCTAGTCGTTCCTTTCTTGTCCTTATCGAGGCGCAATGGCGAAGTGTTTGCCTGCTAAACTTGAAGGTTTTAAACTTATGCTAGTCGGTGCAAGTTTGCTTCGTTTCGGGTTGGAAAGAGGGCCATCAGTCGCCTGAAGCAGGACTGTTTAACTCAGGCTTAAATCAGGCCTGAATCTTGAAACATCTATTGGTTTACTATTCTCTGATTTCTTGGCATAAGCGTAGAGGTGATCAAGCAATCGACGTTTACTCAGTAGTGCATCATGCAGAGACGATGCAATTTTACAAAACACGTGCGAGTGAGGTTCGTTGAGCAACTATGATACAAAGTGTTGTTTGTGAGAGGCCACGCCTGTTCAGAGTTCAACATTGTCTTAAGAATGTATTTATTACCAAGCGAAATAGATTCCTTCGGCCTGTAAAGGTGGTTTCAAACGAAACCGTCTAGCACATAAGGTGTAGTGGCACCTAACAATAACCTATGACAAAGTTATAAAAGATTTGCAACACAAATACAGATGTAAGAAATGCAATTCTACTGCTGTTTCTACATATATAACAGATTGCATTAAAGCCATCCACAACTATCTTCGACATTCTAACAGTTTGTATATCGATTTTATAGATTTCTTTTTGGCACCTGTCTAATGTTGGTGTTTATAAACATTCAAATTGGCCTGTATAAATAGCCAACAGTCGATAAACTTTGGCTAGCGATCAGTAGTTATTATCGAACGGCAAATCAAAATAGCTATTTTTAATTATATTCAATATCAGTAAATATAATAACACGCGTCGTGCGCCATTCGGCAAACCTACCGCTTCACAGCACAATAAGCTTTCGGTATGATAACAATAGATTTAATAAAACGTTTCAAAGTGCACAATACGAATATATAAGAACAGCTATTTAGATACGAATGTTATTCCTCATGCTACGATCCGATTTGCTACGGAAGATTAAGGTAAAGCTTTATACTCGAAAAAATAGTCGGCTTGGCTTATATTGTTTGCTAGCTTTTTAAGCAAAGCCTTTCCTGGAGTACTCCATTAGTAAACACGCATTAAGGCAGTAATGTGAAGCGGCATATTTCAAATAAAGATAGTGATAAAAACCAAGAAATGACAAGTCAACGTAGAAATTGCTTGCCACAAATCAGAGGAAGAACAAGAGTGCGCGACGACGCAGACATACAGTGGGTACTAACTATTTTTGCTGCTGCTATTTAGAGGCGAGGTTCAGTGGTAGCTGGTCCTAACTGTTGTGGGCAATGTGCCACCGTCCCACAAGGGTTCAACGCTGCTGTTACGCCCCAGCTAATTTCTTCCGTTAGAGTGATTCGTTAGGAAAAGAAAAGTTTATGGCGATAGGAACAGCAGCAGCAGCAGCAGCAGCGAAACCGCTTTTCACAGAGCACACCGCACGTACAAGGGGGCAAAGCGAAAAGCTCGAGGTGTAGCTATGGCTGGGGGGGGGGGGGGGATAGGCCGAGCAAGGACCGAAAAATCAAGCGACTAAGGCCAATACATTTGTCATCTCGGCGTAATTTAATATACGCCAGCGAGACAGAAACAACCAAATCAGAATTTAGGGCCAACGCAACGACAACGAGGGTTGAGTATGACAGAGCGAGTAGCGTCGGCGAAAAAACCAACCGACGGCGAATAAAAGGAAATCGTTGAAAAAAGCGAGAAAAAAAGGGGAAAATAAATGCAGTACCTATTATAGGACGTTATAATATGAATAAAATGTATCCGAACAAAAATTTTAAGTCAAGAAACAGTAGTGGTCAAACTTGAAAGCATTTGAGGTGTTTAGCTTTAAACCGGACATAGACTCAGTTTTCCCTTCTGAAGCAATCATTGGCGCAGTAAAGGATGTAAAGTTCAAGGCATTTAGTTGCGATAGAACAGTAACAATGCCACATGCAGGGTACAGAAGTTATAGGCAACGTCTTCAGACTCGCGTGCCTCTTGGCGGAATAGCGAAAAAATAAAAAAAAAAAAAAAAAGGATAAATGATCAGTGCAGGTTCTACTTACGTATATGATAAAAAAAGTCGTGCGTAACTAAGGGGAAAATAAGCGCAGGAAGAAAGAGCCGATAGATAGAGAAAATGCTCGAAAAAGAGCCACGGCGACGCTGAAAAAGACCGTAAAGTGTGAGCATCGGAAGCGACGACCCGCAGAAATGGCGGTGGGTAAAAGGGTTACTTCGTCTGCGATGATAAATAAAAAGGTAAGCTGACAGCAGCACCTTGCCAAACCAGGTCATTATTGTAGCTTGCTTTCGCGCAAAAACGGCAACATAAGTCAACGGGGGGCGGGCTTTTGTCAGACAGTGATAACAAGATGGTCCTACTGGCTTATCTCCTACAAGCCTTTTCTATTTAACGCAGAGCGAGTGAACGCAGCCGACCGCAGCGGTCGTTGAGGTAAGCGAGGTGACGGGGGCAGAAAGGTTGCCACAATGGTGACGATACAATTTAATTATCCAATCTCAGGCTCCTCTTTGGCCTTTTGATGGCGATGGAGATGACGGGTGGACACACGCACAGGCAGCGAGTACAGGAAAAACAGAGAGAATAGAAACCAAATGAATTAGTGACTGTATCCAATAGGACGGACTGTTCGAAATTGGATTATGATTATAATAACGTTGATAAGCCTTATGATGATCGTAATCGTCACAGCACGATGGTGAGGTAGAATGAGACATAGAGAAAGGCCGCAGCTTGTGAATACATCATCCACGTTACGTGAGAGTACGGATCTAGTATTGCTAATTAGGGGGCTGTTAATTGTTAACTGACGAAGGGTAAGGGAGTAGACGGAGTTGAGACCTATCAGCTACGCTAAGTTGTCTTTGAAAAATGTTGTCTGTCTTGATAGTAAACAACGCTCGTAAAAGCTGTCTTACACAATACTGTACATATCGCCTATTAGGAAGATAACTTGATCGAGTAGAATTAGCTCGAAACAAGTGGCAAACTTTTATTTGATAGAAGATAAGGTTCTGTTATAGTAAGCGTTGTCGCTTCGGGTCGCCATGACTTTTTGCGTCACAAATGGCCGTCGGTGGCCAGCCGTGACTCGGCTGTGGTACACTCAAACGACTCAGGAGTAGCGCAGCCATAATAACAGTAGGGAAGAACTGCTGTTTTCGTTTTATAAAAAAATAATTTATTGGACACTTGGTTGAGAAGACTGAACATGGCATTCATATAATTTATTCTTGTCTCTGCGCGCTGCTTGTATCTCCTGTAAGCGAATTGTTTAACAGTAAAGCAGTCGTAGCCCAATGAACCGTCCCGTGCTTAGAGACTACTCCGAGATGGCTAGGTCGTCAACAACGCTTCATAGATAATCCTGAAGAAAGAGTGTGGCGCGTAAAGATTTGTATTGCGTCAGAATAACAGCGTGCTGGCAAGACAAGTAATAAATCAGCGTCGAAAACTTCAAAAGTGACGTGCGTGTGGATAACTATATCGTTAGACGGGCTCATAAACAGGTACCCTGGGGACTCCAATCATTTAAGTCTTTATATACATTGTGAGAAAGACTTCGCCTTCCAAGAAATCGAAGCTGCTACAATCGTTCGTATGGACACGACATATCAGCCGTAATTAGTGTGCTACTTACACAATCTAAGCGTAAGATGGTCCGCTGCGATCGTTTGATTTTACAAGGCGCCAGTGTTGTAAGATTACAGAGTGATTTATAAACACTCTATTGCTGTAAAAATCAGTACCCTTTTTCTTAACAACGTTCTGTACGAAATGTATACTTCTCTAAGAATAGTTCATGCGTATGCAAGAACCTAAAACGTGAGCCTTTATGAAAAACTTCTACAAATTGACTTCCCGATACAGTATAAGGGCTCAACAATTCACGACCTTTGGCAGTTAACCAGTATTTTGCGCTAGCTACTATTATTATCCTATACGATTAGTTGTCAAGAAAAAAAAAAAAGGTTGATAACATCCTGTATGGATCCCACGCCGCTTCATAGGTGTGTTGGAAAAACCCCGGATGGGTCCCACAAGACCCATTCCTGTTAATGGGGGAAGTCCTTGGTGCTGTATTTAAAAGAAGACTATTCCGACTACTTGCTCCTACAAAAATTGCAAAGGCTAAAAAAATAATATCATGCACATACACAACTCGTAATACCGTGATTCGTTTTTTTGAGTATTTTAAACTACCTCAGAAAGTATGCGATTCGACAGAATAAAGAGATGAATTATAAAGAAGATCCGCATTATAATTACAACAATTATAAGATTCGAATTTTAGTTTTAGATGTTGCTTCGATTCAAAGTATCTAGCTACCCAATGTACTGGAGCTGCTACTTTATTTATAGTGCACGATCGTGTGCACTTATCTCTGTACGCCTCCGGGTGAATCAAAAACTAATCATGCAGTAAATATGCTAACGTACGTTTTTTCCATAATCTTCACAATAGAAATTTCATCGCGTAAAAACATTAACAAGCGGTGCTTATACAGTGTTATTTTCTTTTTGCTTTGTATGCCCTAAAATTTAATTTCTAAGCTTACGGTTAGTGTAGAGCAAACCTTAGGTCTGATTACTGTTGCACGATACAAAGCAAATCTGTATCGTTTGACATAGCGGGAGGTTTACGAAAAACAAAGAATAGAGCCGATGAAATATTGACTCTTTCGCGATTTTACGTTTGGTTTTTGAAAATAACTCTTCAATGTGTATATTGTTTATCTAACCAGGTTATAGTAAACTTATTTACACAATAGACAATGATCAATATTAGGAATGTACAAGACCAACTATTAACTTTACCGATATCGGCTAAATCTATCTATTTTATTTAACCATACGCGTTCAATACTTTTCCTTTTTTTTTTTTCTATAATCAATCTGTAATTATTGTGATGGTGAGCTAGTAGGGCTTCTGTATATCTTTTCCGTTACGTGGACCAACGTGTAATGTTGAAATAATTCTCGATGGTCGATTTCACTGCCATAGTTATTTCAAGCTGTTGACTGTCTTGGTTTGTATTAGTATAATCGTTTACATCTAGCTGAGTTGAAAAGCTAGATACGCAGTGATGCGTAAGCATTAGTTACGTCCATGTCTTAGCTTGTTGACGCGGCTAGAGTCGCACATGTAAACCGAAGCATCCCTATAGAATACTTAATTGTATTATTGTTTTTTTTTTTAATGTTTTTAAGTAGTGACAATTAATGCCTATACCTATTCTATTTGGGCCTTGCGCTCACTTAATCGAACTCTATTTATCCGAAGTCGGGAAGTGGCTACTTTCCTCACCCAGTCCCTTCTACACACAAATATCCGCCATTTTAGGGTGTGGTGCGCGTAGTTAGGGAACCATGTTACTATTTTAGCTATTATAGATCGCCAACCATGACCCCAGCTGGCAGGGCAAAGCACACTGCAGTTTGTTGTTTTGGTACTTTAGGCCGGTCGCTTTTGCCATTGCTTAACCGTTTTCATTGCCCCTCGCATTTGCCCCACCACCTTGCCCCCCGTCTCATCTTTCCGATAATTGTCCCAGCGCAACCTCCTTACCGTTAATGTTGTTGGCAAAATGCCATAAGCGACGTAGACGAAGTGATTTCTGTATTCCTGTGTGCACTCCCAAGTCATTCTTTACTGGTCAGAGGCGTACAATCCTTGCCATGCTTCGACTCCGGAATCATGCGAGCAAAAAGAAAGGCTCTTTTCGTCCCTTCGTTTATTCCAGCGTTTAGTTGGGCTTAGCCGGTTTTCGCTGCCGGTGACCCAATAGCGCCCGCCAAGCAATAGTTCACTCGTCCGAGCGCCCGTGCCAAAAGAGAAAAGTAGCTCCGAGGACTCAATCCATCGAAACTAGCCGTCGTTGTTCCGTTCCTCCGTCCTCGACAGTCTATTTGGCTATCTGGAGGGACGTTCTCTAGATGGCGCCAGCTGTCTCGTTCACGTCAACCAGTCATGTTGTGTGTGCAGTAGCGGCATCGTGTCATCGCCGTTCGAAGCCTGTTCTGCTGTTGGAAGGGAATCATTATCGACAGCATTGGCAAGACCAATTGAGCAGTAACTGAATAGGCCACAGGCCGATTGCCTCGATCAGCGGCGATACGATTGGCTGTAATATAGAGGCAAAGATTTACATTTATCTGTTGATTATCTGAGGCGCTAGGCTTTGGCACTAAAAGCAACAGCACTAGCAGTGAGTCTATCTACATGTCTAGCTGGTCTGTATCACCAACCGCTCCGGTGGCGGTCGACTTGGGCGCGACTCAGTGCGAGGAGAAGGGCCCGTGGAGGACAGTTGTTCAAATCGAATGATGATCGTCTTCATCATCAACATCATCGCCGCTGTCGTCGTCGGCTTCCGCTGGCGCTAAGAAGAAGCTGCTCAAGGCAGCTAGTAAGCAAAGCCAGCTTCTGTTGTTGTTGCCGCCACCTCGTAATGTCCTTCTGTCGTGCTCTCTGCTCTGCTGGGATAGGGAGACAAAGCCGCCGCCGCCTCCATCGTTTCCTTTGTTTCGTTAGTTCCGTATCGATGTTAGCCTCGGCGGATGGTGTGTCTCTGTTCTTCATATGTTAGCCCTCTTTGGAGGCCGTGTTTTGGCGACGGTGACTACGACTTTGGCAATGGCGGAGCAATGCTGGCGCGGAGCGGGAGCAATATTTGACGACGGGCAATTGTGGGAGCGAACAGTCAAATCGACAGATACACCGAGAGACCGAAAGCAGCTGGGGCTCTTGGCTGGTCAGTGGGATTGCTGCCTCCTTGATCATGTGGATGGGCAGTACATGGCTATGGGGGCTCTCTCGTTCTTGCCCTTGCTATTCTCCTATTTTCGCTATCGTTGTGTAGGACTACCATGGCTACGGACATTTGCACGCGCGCTTAGCTCTGAGAGAACAGTTAGCGGCCCCTAGTCAAGCCAGTGGTAGCAGCGTTCCTACAGCAACGAGTCGCACGGCGGTTCTAGACAAGCGCCAGTGCTCGAGGAGGAGAGCGGATCTATCCCTTTTTTTTTCATTTGCTGTTTGGCCGTGCTGCGCTGGCTGCCTTCGACTTCAACTCGCGGCGACTCTTTCTTTCCCTCCTCCCTTTTCGTTTTCGGCAGTCACCCGTTCACTGAGCGACCACTATACAAGCTTTGCTGCCACCACTCCTTGCGAATCCGTTCAGCCTCCTTTTATCTCTCGCCATTCGTTTTGTTTCTCCTTTGTCCTGAGGGAGAGCGATGCGTGGCGCCCTCCAGTGGGCGCCAGAGTCGTGTCCTGCAGCCGTGCCGCTGCCATCTGTTATTATTGTACTACCGCGAGGAGGACGGCCGTTCCCTTGCCGACGGACGGAGAGACGAAGCGTTGGCAGCGCCGCTACTGGGAGGCCGCCATCTCTTCTGTCTGCCTGCGAGTGAGTCGAGCCGCCCATGCGAGTGCCTGTGCCTCCTGCTGCCTTCGCCTGTTTGCTGCTGTCTGCCTGTCTTGAGTGGACTGAACTCGACTCACTGCCTGTGATCGCCTGCCACAGACTTTACCGTGGTCTACCTATCTCTATCTGTCTGACGACTTAACACTGTCTGACTGTTCATTCGTTCGTTCGTTGATCGCGCGTTTGGTGAGTGCAGCACGACTGAGTACTACTACTACTACTTTTGCGGATCGCTGTGCAGGTGCTGGTGGAGTTCAGCAGTGCAGCTGACCATCGCATGGACTGATTTGCAGCCGAGAAGCAGAGCCAGCGTTGTGTGTGCGTGCCCAGCCGTCAAGCCGCGGCCCGGACCACCACCACATAGGAGCAAGTCCGTGTGCCCACAACAAGGTGACTCTAAGGACAATATCGGGTGCGCGTTCCGTCTCCACCCCCCATACGCGCTAGTGGCCAGAAACGCTATAAAGAATATTGCAATAGCTGAAGGACGACATCGGACGACGTCTTGATGCGTCCTGGCACTCGTGACCGCCCGTAGTGGCGACGCCGGCATGGTCTAACCGCGATGGCGGCAGCCAAAATGCCATGACATTCAACCCTCCCCGGTCGACCCCCTATCGGCACGACCCGCGCCCATTCTATATACTGTCGGATATTATGCAGCCAATGTGACGGTGGAGTTTGATTGTTGTTTCCTCCTGATAGTGGTGGTAACTAATAGTGATCGCCTTTCATAAAACGTCTGCGCCGTCAGTAGCTGCAGGTTGCATGCAAAGCCAAAACTCGTGTCCATGTCGAGATGTAGAGACTCATCGTGGCCGTAATCGGTGCAGCAATCGGCAATGAATCCGTAGGGATTTTGTTAGACGAACGGTGGGCATGGAAATTACTTTGAAAAGACGTTGCTACCATAGCAAAGAGTGCTGCTACTGCCGCTGTGATGGGTTCCTCGGCCACTATTAGGAGGGCCATTACTGATACTGCAACTGCTTCTACTGAGGGTAGCTGACATTGTGTGAACGCATAAAAATAGATTTGGTGACGTTGTTGATGATGATGATGACGACAATAAGGTTCATGGCATTGGTACAGAAAGCGTAGCGTCGAAGGTGCCCGCGGAGCGAAATCTATCTTCATTAAATGCGGCCTTGTGTGTGCACTCTTAGATCTCCGTGCATACATACATGCGCACATAGCGAGAAAAGGCGAGACATGGAAAGAAAGAAAGCTGGCTCGACGTGCTAGATATGAGCTGCGCAGGCTTTGTGAGTATGTGTGCTGTCGGCAGTGATCTGACCTGCGGGTCGGTTTGTTGATGGCTCGTCATGCTGGTGATGACGATGATTGTTCTTCTACTACGTGTTTCGCGCTAATGGTGGCGTCATTTGATGATTCGAGTCCTCCGTGCGAAGCAAGCGTTTTAGTAAGACAGTTCGTTTTCGGCGGCGGATATGCTTTGTATAGCTAGAAGCCGCCAGTGACCATCGTCGCCCGCGTCGCTTCGAATAAGCGGTGCTGATGATGACGTTGCTTGATGCACCCGAAGAAAATCTATTTATGTAAACCTCGCCGATGACGAGTGTTGTCGTTTGATTTAAAAGCTTTTACGGTTACCGTCTCTTGCGTCCGTCTGTCGGCGTTCGAGTCCGTCTCTGGCCGTCTGCGTCTGCGTGTGTGTGTGAGTGTGTCTGTGTGTGTGTGTGTGTGTATGTGTGGGGGTGAGTGTGCGCGTCCATGCGTACGCGCGTGTAAGTGCGACTCTGTCTGTGTGTGCCGTTGTCCCGGTACCCCGCAGTTGCAATTCATCCACCTATCGCTTCGGTGGGACAATTCCACCTTCGTCTGATGCTGGCAGACCGCAGAGAACTGCTAAATACGAGATTTCTCGTAGATGTTGCTGTTAGACCAGCCCAATAGCCAGTAGTTATTCAAATCTTACTGGACCTAGGCTAAGACCTGCCGATTAGTTGCAGCAGTTGGCAGCCGCGGCAGTACTACAAACGCTGCTCTCAGCTGTTAGAGATGCTATGTGCCCGTTACGAGAGCTAAAAACGATCTGCCATTTTGACTTGCCGATTGTCGTACGATGACGGCAATAGAATTTGAGACAACGTTGTACACGATGAGCTCTGAATCATATATTTAGCCCATAACGTACACTTATATGTGTACCACTGGAGCGTAATCGCGCCATATAATTGCCTTTGTGATAAGGTCTTATTTTTGCTAATGCGATCTGTATGAAATTGGTGTTACATACTCGGGCAATTGTATGCCTCTTGTTGAACGTCAAATGTCACCACCGTAATTTCCCGAAATACGACTCAAAGTCGCGCTCTTTGCGGACCTTTTTAGTGAATCGGTGATTTAGTGCAATGAGATTTGCATTACGACCACTACCATATAGATATGGTTGTCAAAACAAAAATGAACGGAAAGGCTTATTCAGCGCGAAGGTCCTCACGCGATGTGACTCCACGTGGACTGCGTATATGTCATATACAGGAGCACCATGGAAAGTTATCTTCTTTTTTCGTTCTTCGATGCTGATTGCTTGTACATTGCCCAGCGCGTCTATCTTGCGCACTGTTTTGGAGAGACAGCGCAATGTTGACATTTGACACAGCATTGACTTCATTAGCTTACAACTGGCTAATAGCCATCTGATGTCCTCTTCCTCGGTTGTCTAGGCCAAACCAGAACCGGGCGAGTTACGAGAACCACTGGCTTCACTTATAATGAAACTTTATCGTTTATGGGCAGGATCACGATCGATGGGACGATTATGAGGACTCTCTATGAAGTCTTTACACGACAGGCAGGCGGCCTGCTTGCAAGACGTCAGGCTCAAGACTCCAAGACACTGCATCCGAAACTTGTGAGATATTGTCTTTGTCGCTGGCTTTCGCCGCCGTTGCAGTCACAGCTCATAACTTGAGTCAGATCGTAAAGACGTGAAGCGCATTTTACAGTGTGTATATATATAAGTAACGATATCGAAGGTTGTCCATTTACTTGATGAGCGTGTCACTTGGTTTGAATAGGGATTTTAGAGTGAGCACTCGTTGGCGACTATGATGAGAGTGTCGATCACTCAGTAATTGCTATTCGTTAAACTACGGCGGTTAGGTGGAACTGGAGGCGTCGTACAGAACAGAGGACCCATCAGAGCCAACCCAACGGCTACAGATGGATCATATATGTACATCTATCCACAGATAAATGGGCTGGATGACATTGGATACTTTGGCGGGTTGACGAGACAAACGCAGCTGGGGACGGCGAATGTCTGGCGGTGACGGGACCAATGTGACTTTACCACAGGGATCCACCGCTTCCACCTATGTAAATTCGGTGACAAAGTAGTAGTTGTTGGCTAGGCAAGGTCACAAAGGTCCCTTATCCCTCCCTCACCTCTATTCATTGTAGACATCTCATCTTCCGTTCTAGCTTCGCCTTTAACGCAGGACCGCTATCCGACGCGGTCGAGCGGTAATCGTTGACATATTTATCTTCTTGTAAGTCCGTCGCACTGCGGCCACATAGTCTAGCGCCGGCAACGCCCATTGGTCTTACAAGAAAACGCACATGTGTCAACCCAGAGCTGAACGAAGACTGTTAAGTATATTTAGAATAGTCGTAATTGTCATACTGGTGATACATCAGTACGTTTTATTAAATAGTCGTTCTTTAATGCTTGATGCATATTTATGAAGCACATATATCCATGTTGCAGTATATATAATATACAATATTGTTGCTTGTGATTGAACAGCTGCATATTTACTTACTCTTCAACGATCAACGCTATTTATAGTGAATGTTCACTAGTTAGTAAGTTTGTGAGCGTGTTGTTACGCAGAAATTCGCACTAGACTAGAATAGCGTTGTGACAAGGGCAGTATAATAAGCACGGGCGCTTCTCTAAGGTCGAGATCAAGCCAAAGCGAGAGGGGAAGCAAGTCGACATTTATAGAGAGAGAAAAGACCTGCTTGTGACAGACAAGCCCCTGGGCTAATGCGAAAATGTACATGCTTACACCCAACAGTGGCAACACTAACAATGTAAGTAACGGTAGTGCAAGATGTAAACAGAAGCTTGCGACAACGTTGACGCCACAGTGCATCATATGCTGGATCACCTGACGAAACGGTCGTCGGCGCCCTGTTCAACTGGTTAGGACATTCGAATGCCGAATAGATAGCCTTTGTCTATCTATACGACATTCGAAACTTACCGAGGCCGGACGACGGTCGATTGGCTATCGTTGCGCCTGTTTGTACGTGTGTGTAAGTTCGTAAGGGCGTACAGAGAGACAAGGGCTAACTAAGGCGGTAGCAAAGAGCTTAAGCCACCTTCATGTCCCAGAGGATTATTGGCTACTGGCTTTGTTGGCATTGCGGGCGTCACTCATAAAATCGACGATATTACTCGCATCAGAAAGGAGCAAAATTAAAAACAATATCATCTCTCATATATTACATATCATGGAGACGATGTATAGCCTACAGCTGAATAGCATAGACGCATAATTGAAACAATGGTCCAAGCGAACTAAGCTAGAACGTCGATTGGAATAAATGATAGCCTAAAAAACGGTCAAATCGGTGCGCCGCCTATTCCCTATAGCAAACAATATTCACGACTTCAGTGGCCGCCATTGATATCATATCAATAACTGACACATAGCAGAAATGGCATAAGTTTATCAGTACGCCTGACTGCTATTTCTCTTAAGTTGAACAAATTGTGGACAGAGCTACGGGGCATGATTAAACGGCTAACATTTAACAACTAATGTTTCTATCGTATTTCTATAGAGAGAATCTGTTTCGATAAGTGACGGGAGCCGCCGAAGTAGCACACATCTTATTTCATACCAAATGCTTTCTTTTCTTATAATACATTACAGGATAATAATGTTCGACTAGTTAATTGTTGGTGATTTATTTGGGATGTCCAAAAAGACCGACTTCTTTCACGGGGCGGTCAGAAAAGGAGAATCGACCGAATTTCGCTCAAAAGTCATGATCACCTAATTAAGGAGTAGTAAAAATTTGGCAAAGCAAAAGTGATGATGGACGTTCACAGAAAAAGATGGTCGTACACTGTGATGTTGACATATTTGAAACTCCCGCCGTCTATACATACTTTGAAACGAAGATACCGTTCCGATAACTGTGCATCGCCATCGCTGAACGTACATATCTAGTTATTACACACTTAGTATACATTTATATTGCTGGTAAAAGTAAAATCGATCACTTTTTTTTCGAACTTCACTTAATGCAGATTGCTTTTGTAGCAAATAGTAACGTAATATAATTTCAATGTGCCTCCGGCTTGTAAAGTTCGTTACCGAGCCTATATTTAAGCGGGCTACTTAATTGGCTTAAGTGATTAAGGGTTCTGTCCGTCAGCTACGCTCGGTTGTCACAGAAACAATCTCTATTAACGATCAAAACAAACCTGTAACGGTCTGCGGCAGCACTATGTTTTTTAAACCCGTCTATATGTATTTCAGTGTTGCAGTGTACTTCATCTCTATTTCAACGACCATTCAAATCTCTTGCTAGTCAGGACCGCGTCGCAGCACCAACGTGCGCACAGGAAGGCGTCGAGAAAACTAGGCGCCCCTACCATGCCACACGCGACGCAATAACGGCACCGACGCCATTCTTCAAGTCGTTGCTCCTAAGCTATTTGAGTAGTACTATCCTAGTCCAGTGGCTCGAGTATCGTTTTCGCTTAAATTTATTGCTGGTTACGTGGTATCCTTGTCACTCTTGCTGCATGTGCGACAAGTCGCGCTGCTCGTCGCAAGGCCCGTATATGCCGCCGACCTTATAAATCTCTTCAAGTCTTCACGTTATCCCTGTCTCGCAGCTGTCTCCTTGGCTCGCGTCAGCTTCGTGGACCCCCATGTTAACCCTTTCGAATCCGTATAGCAGCAACAGTAGCGGCCAGTTGTGCTAATCACTATAAAGTATGAATCATTATGAGTAAAATTACGACGGTTTTACGTTGTTATGGATCATGCTGTAGAAAAAAGGATAGGCATTTTTAGACAGGCGTCTCGGAGACGTCTCTCCAAGCGCTCTTCTGCCCGCTTTCTTTCTGCGTGCTGCCCTCCTAGAGTTACGCGTTGCTTTTGGAGTAGGTTATTTTCGTGATCTTGTGCGAGCGACGCGTGAACGGCAGTGTGAAGACCCAACAAAATTGTTGCCTGTCTGGTGGCGCCTCCCAATTTACTTCTAAATACTCAGGGTCTTCCGCGATACGAAAAAGTGAAAGGAGAGCAGAGAAGAGTTCTTCCGCGAGATGTTTTTTAATGGTCGTTGTCCTCGATGTCGACACTTGCGGAAAAGAAAAAACTTTCAGTTGTGCGTCGTTCAGTTGTTACTGAGGCTCAGCATATGAATGTGTAATCCGTGATTGTATATCGTGGCTGAGCAATGTAAGTTCATAGCGTGTTTGTAGGATCCTCTAAGTCGTTAATGCTAGTTTCCTCTAGAGGGGTGCTATTGGCTAAGTCATCGTTGCTGCTGCTAAATCAGAACCAGTTTCATTCAGCAACTTAGTTGCGTTTCAGTTGTTTATATTGTACTAAGTTTGTTATCCACTGCTATACTGGTAACTCTTGAGAAAACAATGTTTAGATCTAAACGCAATAACTTCCCGGAATTTTTGTCCTATGCTTAAAAACTGTCATCGCTCATTTCCTGATTAGAGATGGGGTCGCTGGTTATCCCCGCAGCTAAGAAGACCTAGCAGGCGAGAACGGTTATTCAATATGGAGGTGCCCACTCGAACGCCTTATCTAAATGCTAAACGATAGCAGTGATTAACCGAAGCCAACCAATGCCACTACTGCGCGGAATCGCGTAAACGAGCAAGTTCCCTGGAGCATTGATACAGTAGCTGGTCTGTGGCGTCTGCACTGATGGCGCCTTGCCTGCAATTTCAGATACAGACGTGAAAACAGATGTCCTTTTCATCTTCTATCGGGCTCACTGACCCCTTTCTCTGTCCTGTTTCCTTTGCTGCCGCCGCTGGTGCTACTATGTCTTGTTCCTGTCCGTACGCTTACCAAGCCTCACCTATCTGGCGATGTTACCTTTATGTTTTTACCAAGCATTCTGTGTGCAGGGTATAGTATGGACATGGTATTATTTTACAGCAGCTGTATGAGAAGAAGGGAAATAGAAAGCCTGCTGAAGCACGCGATTTTGAGAAGCGGACAAATAAGAATGTGAGATAAAGATGGAGAAAGAAAGCAAGAAAAGGATTAACGAGGGTTCACAATGAGGGGCGCTCGGCCCTTCCCAGTCTAAAAGAAACGGAGCTGGTTTTTATGGAACGTTTTTCTGTTCGCCGGTTTCTCACTCAGCCGGTCTTCTTCCTTGTTTCTTTCGCTTGTCCCCGAAACGGACGGGCAATTCTACTCCGCACATGGAGGTGGCGGAAGCCTCCTCCTCTTCTACCCTGTGTCATCTCTTCAAGGCGCTACCCCTCGGCTCCGTTTGGTACACGTATGGGTGTGCAGCTCCTACAAAGTGTGGTAGACCGTTTCCTTGCCATGCTTGCTCTCGACTATCAAAGCTAAAGTTGCTGCTGGCACCAGTATCGGTGTCGCACGTGCAGTGTGCCACCGTCGCGCAGTTGTTGTCAGCGCCCTGCGCACTACATGGCTGCGACCGAGCGTCAGAAATGCGCGTCACTAACATCATACAATACGACCGGCCCATCGTTGTCATTGCATCCAGTTCAGCGCAGAAAAAAAAAACGCATTTACGAAGTCTGAAAGGACGAAATAAGAAAGAAAGAGAGAGGCAGACACGCCCACGGATTCTGCCCTTACGCTTTATGTCCAAGAGCCGTGTTGTAGGCTTTACAAGTGCTCCTTATCATTGCCAACAAATATTTGCTGAACTGCCTCATGTGTGGACTGATGTCTTCGATGTACCTCATTTGAGATGCGTTGCAATCATGTTATGGTGTTTTTACAACAATCCGAATAGTCAAACATTATATTGTACACGTGGTCCTTTTAACCTGCCAACGACTGGTAGACATTTTTAAGATCAAGATTTTTATCAAGCATGGCGGTTCTTGTTTCTATCTACGTTTCCGGGATGACTAGGTGTAATACCGTAGATAATTTTGAATGTGGTACAAACGTTACTTTGCTTCCTTTATCTGTACAAAGCGTCAAGTCACCTGTTCACTTCTACGCATCACTGTACGTCTTCTCTCTTACGCTTCAAACCGGCAAACATTATGGGCTTAATCTGGCCGTCGTAGTCGCTAAATAATATCATCTTTGTCGCTTGTCGTCATTCGCTCCGGTTCGTCTCGAAATGCAGCGTAGATAATGAAAACCAAATAACCTCAGCGAAAGCTACGAAAGAATAGATGCGTTAGATTGTATCAGCTAACGAACACCCAATACCTATATATTCTAATGCAGTTTTCAGCATAAATGACGCCATACAAAAGTGCTATTTCTGCTGCCGCATAAATTAAACGAAACGGATTTTGATTCCTGCCGATTGAGGTTGAAACTAGCGCCAAACATTTTCGGCGCCAGCGAAGTTTCGTTGTCTTCCTATTTTTGCCAAAGGGCATTGCCATTGTTTCATAATTTTGTTCCCACCCGTGCCCACCTCGTGCAAGTTCCATTATGCTTTGTCCTATGCGTTGAGTATTTTCTCAACTAGAACGTTTATTTAGGGGGCATAAGCCTGTTTTCCCTTATTTGTTTGCCTATGTGAATTTCTCACCATCGGCCACACCTAGATATGCTTTGCTACGCCCACCTTCTCGCTACTTTATGCATAGACCCATTTCGCGAAGTTAACAGCATTTCGGGTAGGTGGCAATGAGGTTTAGTAGAGTTTCGCTTCTGTCGGTTCCGTCCGTTTATACAAATTCTCGCCTACAGAAATTTCCCTGCTGGTCCTTCTAATACTATCTGGATTCTGACCACCGTTGCAAGAAATCTGGGAAATTGCATTGCTTATAGTTTCCACTCCAATTTGCCGCTGCCTCCTTTTAGATGTGCGCTTCATCGATATATAGGCTGCTAAGCGCCAGCCAAATTTGGCCTTCGGTGGCTCCTATCCAGCAGGCAGTACATTAGCAATTCACGCATCTTGCGCTTATGTGACCGATAACTGGCGCTGCTTCTTTAATATTTCGTCTTTGACGTTTCTTCTGCTTCTGCAATTGTCAATTCTCTCGTTCTTGGTATTCTTACCTACTGGAATGTTCTCGGTTTCAAGTAAGTACGGTACGTATTTCTTCTGTTTCCATATGCGTCCTCTGTTCCACGTGGCTGTGCAAGCGCGAAATCATGGAGTTTCCCATAGTGGAGAAATGCAACATCGCAGGTGTGGGTGTCTGTAGCTTTATAACCGCAGTGTCTGTAGGAGTGTGTGGAAGCGCATCTTAGTACGCGTACTTAGCAGCTTTGGGAAGCGTACAGCACGCTCGGGTCATCACGTCAGTTTTTTTGATCGGCTTCAACATTAATGCCACTGGTATGCACTCTATGATTGCCTGACTCCGCTGCTATACACGGCTGGAAGAAGGATTCGCAACGCTCTTAATTTAGCCTATATCTCGCTCCACTGCCGCCGCACTACCATCCCATACGGTGCGTGCAGACACAGGAACACTTGTCAATGTCAGAGAGAGGATTTTTTTTGAAAAGACGTAGATCAGCTAAAAGTCGCACAGAAAATGTGCAGGAGGGTAAAAAAGATAAAATCCGGAATGATTCTACAGTTCGGCTAGTAGCAGAGGTAATCATAGTAGTGCATTGTTCCTAGTTTTTCAAGCTACTCCTCTCATGTTTCATAATTCAGCAATCTTCTGCTGCTACCTCTGCCGGTGCGTTTCCTACAAACTAACAGACGCTGCGTTTTCTGTTGTTTCCTGGAACAGAGAACCAGAGAGAAATAAATGGTAAGAGAGAACGGGACGCGAGTAGTTCCTCTGTTCAGCAAAGTGTTGGAAAGTTCTTTCCTCCCCCCCGATCTGAAACGGCGCTTTTCTCCATTCCGCGAAGGGTTTATCCAATCCTGTGCTGTGTTCCGTCGTCTCGTAACCTAGTATCGTTCTCATTGCAACTCACTCCGTCTACGAGCCTTTTCTTCCCTTAATTCGGCCGCTCTTCAGCTGTTCTACAGGCACGCCAGCCAGCAAGTCCACTACCTCACTCGACAGACCCGTCCATCCGTCCGTTCGCCTAGCTTGGCTTGGATTGTCTTCCCCTAGGCGCCGTTTGCGGCAGCTTCGTTACCGTTCGGCCAGAGTGAGTACAATACTGACATGGCGTCGGTTATATTTACCATCACGCGCGACATGGCCGAATGGAGCATGAAAGCATAAATTGTGAATATTCCTATGGCGAAAGCTGGCAGATGGTTACCATTGGAACAAGAAGTCACTGTCTATGTTGGTGTGCTTTTTTGTTTAAAACAAGGAGAACTACTTTTGGGAGGGAAAGCTGGATGAATAGCTGGTTGGATTACACGGTTGTGTGGAAGGTACAATCCTGTGTGATGACAGGTGGCACATAAGAGGTGATGACGTGGTTATTGTCTACTTCTTATTGTAGGTGGAATGTAGCGTATTTGAACTAGAGCTTGTTTCGCTTCTTTCAATCACGGGCACAATTCTTTTCACGCACCTTCTGACAGTTGATCGATTGTATGAGATAAAAGCTCACGAACATCTGCTTGTTTTGTCTTGACCCCTGAAAGGTTACATAGAAGCGAAGATTTTACTAGTAGTAGAAATCAGGAACCAAGGCGTCCATTTAGAAAGATCAATCGGTATCTAGAGTTAAACGGTGTCAATATCGTTTTATAGCTAATGTTGGCAGTTTTGGAGTCAAGGCGTTTTTCCCAGGTATAAATGGCTTCAATTATGTCATTAGAAAAGTGATAGCTGTAACTATACATTAAAAGGCTATGGCAGAGACACAAAACAAGCTATATTTATTCGATGATTCCGTGCTTGCCAAATACTTTACACGAAATACAATGCTCATTGAATAGTTACGCATCTTTACTGAGCGTATGTGGTTACTTTGTAAGTTTCCCTAATAACACTATAAAAACTCTATCTTCTTTTCCTGTGTAGTGTACCGAAGTCGTAAATGAAACCGCATCAGCTGAGGCCCAACGATTATATTTCCGTCTCGGACTAGAAGAAAGAATGATAAGAGGAATGTTTTTGACCTTCGGATTGCATAGGTAGGCTAAAGGGTCGGTGAGTCTACTTCAAAGCGGGTTTATAATGTATCTGCGAGTGGTTCGAATTGGCCTCCGCTGGCCTACCCGTCACTTTCCAGACATAATATCACTTGTAGGGATAAACAGACAGAAGATTTAGAAGAATCTTGCTACCGTGAGCTTTCTATTGATTTCTTGTCCTTTTTCTTGAAGCAAAGTCGGTGAAATATACGTGTCGTCATTGAGCTTGGCTTGCTTCCGTAAAGAACGTCACCGTTTGTTCTGATGATAGCATAGAAATCATCCTGTAAGAAGAGGGTGGATTTTCCTTGTTCAAGAATACAGGTTATTTTCCAATTGGCTATCTTCCTCTTTTATCAAGTCGAGCTGCGGCACTCCTTTGACATTGCTCCCTTACCAAGTCCGCTGTGGGGTCGTGACCTATCGTACCACCTCGCGGAGACAGCAGGTAAGCGGTTGTCGAGTATCAGACGACTGCTGCGAATGCACAAGTCACGTATGGAAACACTTGGGTCTGCTTTACCTCCAACACCCTAACCCCCTTTTCCGAATCGAGGCCTTTGCCACCGCTGTCTAGATCTGTCTGATCTAGGCTGGCATAATTTTTGACCTTTGACGCTGTCCTCTTTCATTTTAACACGCTGCTGCTACTGCTGACAATAAAGCGCTGGGAACAACGCAACACAACAAATCCGCCGCGTTCCAAAAAGTAAAAACTCAAACAACTAATTTTTATTATAGCGCATTGGTCGCTCAGCGATAAGTAACACCGAGGGTGGAAAAATTGCCAGCAATGGCGCGTGGCGGTCGCTAACAATAGCAGCAGTTACAAAAGCTATGGATGGCTGCGAAAACTAGTCCCATAAAACACTGACCATATTTGTACACGTATGGTAATACGGGGTCTGGTGATCCGCATTCATTCTAACCACGCACAAGACGGTGCTATGTTCGTCACTTTTCGCTTTTGCTTCTTCCTCTTTAGTTACCTCTCAAGGTCAAAAGGTCAAGGACATCCAAGCGAACTTTGCATTTGGCCAAACATACAGAGAGATGCAGACAATGCCACTTCCAAAAAATGCCATGTATTATATTAAGGTATAGCTACGCCTTGTTCTTCTCATGCTTCGGATAAAGCCAGCTAGCTGAAAAAGGTAGACTCAAAGAAAGAATAGGGCGTACGCATTGTAAAGCGGATTGCTTTTTCTATCGAAATGATGAAAACGATTCTCATTGAGCCAATGTTAATGTTTCTCTCCAGTCTTACAATCGTTACTTGACTAGAGACTTATTTCGATACGACTTGTTGGAATCGGGGAGGGATAGAAGGACGAATGGGAGTAGCGACCTTTTGAAAAGGGCCGGCTATAGAACGCCAGCACTTCAGCATAGTAAATGCTGCAACAGATGCTGAAAATCTGCGTTCCTATAT
The DNA here is from genome assembly GCF_002532875.2 of Varroa jacobsoni. Lineage (NCBI taxonomy): Eukaryota > Metazoa > Arthropoda > Arachnida > Mesostigmata > Varroidae > Varroa > Varroa jacobsoni. The sequence continues at coordinate 7,550 of NW_019214893.1, read as the reverse complement.
CAGTTCTCTGTGAGTCCAAGTATATAAGCCACGCAGAGGAAAAATCGCAGAACTACCGTTTCTGGGTTCTCTGTTCACTTTCTACACGTTGGTAAACGCTGGTATAAGGTGGCAGAATAATCGAAATAGTAGTAACTGCGTACTGTGTCTACGTACGTGGAATGTACGGACGAGCGAAGCAACCGCAATAGTCACCTACGTAACTGTACTCTCTTGTCTAGGCTGCATCGTTGCAGGGGCTGCTGTGATGAGTAGGGTCCCTCAACAAAGAAGCTCATCTGACCACTTCCATTATACCCCACCCGCACAAATTCGAAATATTGGTCGACCGATCGATGACCAACAGCCAAATCGATACCAGAGGCTGGCGGCTGAGCCACTGACGAACTGACTTTAATTGACGCGGGTCCGAGCGCTGTGTCAGCTGGTCGGTTCGTTTAGGTCGGCACAGCTCTTGCAGCTACCACATTGTACTTAGCGGGGAACTAGAACATACAAAGCGGGAGAGTGGAACCACTGCACTTATTATGTACTGTTCTCCGTCTCGTGACTCCCTGTTTGAAGAGTGAACATTGCGAGGGCCCGTAAGGAACACACAGGGTCGCGGGAATTGTGACATATTGTTTGCACTGCCTATTTCGAAGGAAGAAAGAAATGAATATCAAAGCGTCCAACACGACGTGTTTATTTCCACTAATGCAAGCACATCTCTCACAACTAGTTAATAAATACCGTGCATCTAACTTGTGTGGGACACTATATACATATACATACCTAAAGCAATCGCCCCGATCACGAGCCAATCAGCGTTCTTAGTTTTTCTTTGTACGCGCCCCCATCTTTGTATTTGCATTTCTTTAGTGTGTAAGACTATGATCGCCAAAGATAACGGTGCAATTTTTGTTGACATGTTCAATTATATCACGCGACATGAGAATTACATTTCAGAACGATATATCAGGGAACGAAAGTTGGATAATGGAAAAAACAATACTGTGTCTTAACTCAATGGAACGTTGTCAGAACCACAGGTCAAACAAGAATGCCGACTAGGTTATCTTTTACCTAAAGCGGCTGCCCGTGTGCACCCACGATGCCCGTCATGTCGTCAGACCTTTCAAAGAGTTGGGTCAAATTGCTTTAGAAAGGCGAGGAGACCAACCTTCAAGTGGCTATAATTAATGCTTAACCATTTTTCCCTCACAGCTCCTTTGTCTGTCAAGTTGATTTATCTTGTTAGGTACCTTCGACTTCTCCATACTCTTACGTCATGCCGAGCGGAACCAACTACGGAGATATTCACAGTTTTGCCTTTTATTATTTTAGTACTATTAGACCTCTAGCAGCGTGTCTGAATTTTACTTTTTCTACTATCGTTTGAGGATCTACATTCAAGGTTATATTTTTATAAATATAGCAAACCATCTTTATTTTCATCCCTCGTTTTTCTACATCCCACCAAATGGCCACGACAATCGCTCCGAGATCACGGGCCCTGAATTGCACATCAAAAGGCCAGCTGATATAGGATGGTAGAAGTGTGCGTGCCAGTCTGAATGTTTGCTTGGTCTGGACCACCTGTATTTCTGCTATTTCGATTACCCAAGAAGCCTTCTCCTCGAGCGAGAATGTGTGACGCCCTTGTTCTCCGTTCCTTCTATCGCACAACGCCAGGTTGGGCTGGACTTGGTCAGGCCTTGCCTACTGCCGAAATGCTGCTTTTACTGCCCTGTTAGACAGAAGCAGAAAAAAATCTGGTGACTAACGGCCCTTTGAATGCAACGCACAACCAATAGCTCAAAACGTATTGGACCGTTCCTCTCGTCTCAATGTACATAGGCAGTTTAGAGAAAGTTATTCTAACTCTGTAAGGACACGATGGGCCGAGTCGATTTTTCCATATAGTAGTAGCTGTAGTCGTTGAACTAGTATACAAAGTAAAAACGCATTTTCTGTTTTTCATCTTGTAGTAGAGCGTCACTTCCTTTCGCATAAAGAAGCCTTAAGTGCGCTGCAGTCGTGCTGGTTTGTGTCGTCTCTTCCAGGTCTACTCCCGTAATGACTAGATAGTAAGCATAGATAAAGCTAAAACCAGGTCGCCCGGTTTTTTTTTTTATAATTACAAGACCTAGTGAATAACGATATTGACTTGGTGATAGGTTTTCTTTTAATTTTGTTGTTATTGGTGTGTTTTGTTCTATTTCTACTACTGTGTCTGTTATTCTTTTTTGCTCGAGCAGGCGAGTAGTGCGTCCGTCGGGAGCCCGGAGCACCAGGAATCCCGTTCCGTTCCCGTTTCCTGCTAGCAGTACAGCACGAACACAGACGACAAGAGACACAGACGCACTCCGTCACCATGGTGAACACATCTGTGCAAGTGGCCATTCTAGCCGTTGTCTTCATCCTTGCCATCACCTTTATTCCCTCGGGTGGGTAGAAAAACCATCTCGGACAAAGTCCTATATGCGTCTGGTCATACGGTTCGTGGCGAGACTTATCTGTATGTACCCCTGGGAGTAGTGTTTTCGTGCGTCGGGCGTGTTTGTGTACTTTTGTGCCAATGGATGAGTTTTTAAAATCGGAACGCGCTGCATTAAGAAACGGGACACTAATAACAGATGACCTAACGGCTCAAATCGTGTTTTCAATAGATTCAATTTAAATTATTTACTATAAACAGGGTTTCTGTTTCTAGCTGTCGGAGGAATGGCATGCCAAGCCTAAGATGGAACACAACAACCGCCACAGAAGAAACTAGTCTGATTCACTACAGGCTACTAATAAAGTACAGAAAAAAAACGATTCCTACTGCAATAATGGCTGTTGAATTCGACTACTAAATTAACGTTGCCAGCACTTTACTGCATGCTAGTCATTAGCACATGCCAGATCTCAGCTTTTTTAGTGGCCTCCTCTGTTTACTTTAAGATAGACGTAATCCTATGGATGACAAAGAGGTGAACGGCTTTGTACTTCAGTGAGCTAGCTCCCTTGCTCATTCTATTGCGATCCTTGATATATCCTCACACAATATAAATTTGATTAGTACACTTACTAGAATCTATCTCGTTTAATGTGCCGATCACTTGAATCGTTCTTCATTCATGTTCGGTGTTACAGCGGATTCCCTTAGATGCTACATCTGTAACAGTAAATACAATGGCACGACGTGCCTGTCACCGCCGCACAAGGAACACATACAAGAGTGCCCACTCATACACGGCAACCCCGCTTCCCTTTGCAGGACCATGTACATAACCAGTAAGTACAAACAACGGGACTAATACGTACATATAATCCGCTTTCGTGTTCTAGTCTATACATGTATCTAATGAAAAATTGTTTAAAAAATCATACGATACTAAACTTTATTGATGTGATGCGCGGGATTTTTGAAATCGTAGTAATTACAAATCGTTAGTATTTTCTAGACGTTTATTATCCTTGAGCGGAATTCCGATACTCGTGTAATCAAGTGTAGCAATCAGATAGCAAAATCTCACAGTATTTAGTTACAAATTTATCACAAATCACAATATTTAGGCAAGCTGAAAATTTAATACATACCCTATTCATATTTTCTCTGTACTCGAGAAAGATGCCCCATTCTAACTGCATTTAAGTTTCCATAATAAATATATAATAATAATAAAGCCATCATTATAATATTTTGATCTGGGATTCTCGTTCTCGATAATATTTTTCCGTCTGTGACTATCGACTAGCCATTATCAGAAATCTCGTTTGAGTGTGGAACGCGGTCGCGTACGGCCAGTCCTAAGATCTCCGTATAATTATGTTGAACCGCCGAAATTATTACTATCCATGCCCCATGGTCGCAGATAGCGATTTTTGCACAAGAGCTCACCGTTTATTGGCCCCCTAGTATCACCTAGCGACTAGTGAAACCAAACTGACCGGTAACACACGCAGACCAACCGACTGACTGGGTGGGGAAACCCTGATTCTCCATTCTGTACGAGCAACTTCATCAAGTCACGTGGTGTAATGTTATAATCATAATGCTAGTAGCGCGGCTACAGAGCCGTACGAGTCGAACAATCTGAGAGTTCATCTAGTCTGCCCCCGTTAGTTAACCCACGTACGATTTGCTCGGTCTGATTCACAGTGGGCATGGAGGAGGCTACAGTGGATCGCCGTTGTGGCTACCTACCCCAGCACAAGACCTGTCTGAACACGGCGACATTCCAGATCAAATCCACGACCTGCCAATGCAAAACGGACGCCTGTAATCCAGCGTCCCCCTCTGCAGCTCCGGCACTATTGCTCGTCACGCTGAGCGCAGTGATCGGCATCGGACTTTGCCGGCCGTAAAGCCGTTAGTTCTAGTGGTCACACACTCATACATATTCAGCACTCGCAGAATACAGTGCTGCGTTACAGCGCCCGGCCCAGTCTGGCCTGCGCAGAAGCAGATGCCCCAGTCACTTAGTGTACACAACAACTACTATTCTTGTTGCTACAAGAAGCGCTACAAGTGTAGTCAACCCCTCCAGCAGTAACAATAACAACGGGACTCCATCTTTTCTTCTGTCAAATCGACTAGCAGCCATTGCAAAAACAGTAACAATAAGAAGGCAAAACTGCTAATTGTAATACCACAATTACTAGACAAGTACTAAAAGACTCATTACGACATTAGTAACAATGCGATCTGTATATTGCAATAGAAGCAACTGCTAACACAGCTATAGCAGTAGGATCAACCAAAGGCCAAAAGCAAGCCATTTGCAGCAGCAGCAGCAACAGCAGCAACAAATTATTGCTAATAACACTAATACGATTATGAACAGCTAAAACACGAACCACTTCTACTGCTACAACTATATGATTATGATCGTTACTATTATTACTAGCAATATTGTACTATGATTATAGTCACTGCAATGACAAAGGGATTTATTTGATAAATATAATGGCTAAGTGAAGTATAAGAATTAGAACATTATAAAAATGATGATAACAATAATAACAACAATACTATTAGTAAAGATGTAAGAAAAATACTAACAATGCTAAATAGAAAAATCGTTATAATTATAAAAAAAAAAGATCTGATATGAGCAAGAAACCACTGTGAGCCAAACTGAGCGAGGAACGACTCAAGATCCGTATGCGGCCATAAAATAGTAATAATAATCGTAATAACGAGATGGAGACGTTGAATGAAATGATGAAATAACACGTTTTTACTAAAAAATAATGTCATTGCTGTATAGATTGCCCGTTTCCTTGCCCCAGTCGCCTCGGTACTGAGCTCCTGCACTAGGTGACCATCGAGATGAGGGGGACCCAAATCTGTAAGAATCCACTCACTCAGTTTTGGAGACTAAAAAAAAAAAGCCGACAGCAGAGAAGTAAGTAAAAATTTTAAAACAGTCCTAATTGAATTTCTTTGCAACGTAGACGACGACGACGACGACGACGACGGCGGCGGCGGCGGCGGCGGCGACGATAATGTTGAAGCGGAAATTTATATATATATATATATATATATATACATAGATATATGGCTGAGTATTCGTGATGGTGTGACGATTATAAGAATGCTAGATATTATTCTAATGATAAGCAGAAAATGAAGAATATTGAAGATATGTCAATAAAAATAATATAAAGAATAATAATCAAACAACGGCAAGCCTTCAAACTGCGATCAACGTGAGCAATTGGCGGGCGTCTCAATTAGAGCGTATTTCAACAAAGCGTAAAGATAACAAAGGTGGAATAAGTAAACAGAACTTGCTAGAATAGGCTAGAGATTCTTGACTGGCAAACTTTACGTGGACGACTACTAAACTGTAGAAGAAACGGGACAATTGAAATGACTGAGAAAAGCTCGATAGACGAGACCTCCCGTGTCGAACGTGCATCTGCCACTGTACGAACAACTAACCAGACGATGAGCGCATTAGGACCGCATCACAACTAGATCCGAGGTCTCTACGCCACCTCGATCCGACAAGCAAGAAAAGAGCAAGGTGACAAAAAGACCTAGGGCAAAACGTTCACCTCATTTACCATCGTATCACCACGATGACAGGTCGTCATAATAAAAGAAGCACGTTGTGAGCGTTACAATTTCAACGCATATATATATATATACACACATATACATATATATATATATATACACACACGAGTATATGCGTTCGTGGTCGCTTTTGCAAATCAGTCGATATTAACACCAATAACTATAGTAATAATATGCACGTAATTAATAACCATGAACAATAGTCACGGACTAATAACTGGTGACTGTTGTCCACAATAACCTAACGTAATTCGATGATGTGTCCGAATCACCGTATTACCGAAATCAGTCCTTTTACTAATGAATAGTTTTGTTTGTCGATCTCCATGTACTGACGCAAAAACAAAAGCGGCAAACGTTGTTTTTTTACCCAGATGATAGCAACAACGATTTCGCGCCTATGTTCACATGGCCAAAAACACTTACCACTTACAGGAGAAGAATAGAGATGAGGCAAGGAAGGTGGTGAGGAGGACCGCAGTATCTTCCAGAATGTATGCGACAGTATGGCAAATACCGTTCCAAGCAACATAATACCAACAGATAGACAAGCAGGAGCGATTCACTTACTTTTAACAGTGTCGAAAATAAGATTATCGGAAAAACACAAAATTTCAACATGAAGGAAATTCTTCCTGCGAATCGGCTTAATTGCATTGTCTACGTGTTGCAGCACGCGCTGGAACACGTTCGAGAACAAGATTTTCAATGAAATGATGACTGAACAATGTCGAAACGTTGACTATTGAGCAATTGCGTTATTACGCGCACGAATTGATTTGGCAATGGACGTCCACTCGTGTGTTCACTGCCTTTTCGGGGTGTCGCCTGAACAGCCAATTTGTCGCCATTTAAGTAACCACTAAACCGGAAAATCGCAGTTTTTAGTAGTCGTAAGAGAAACAAAAATCGACTTTGAATACGAGCAGGGTCCTGACCATTACCAGTCAATTTGAATTGCTGCTCATATCTCGAAGCCCGGTGTGGGCAGATTTAGGCGGACCATGGGTGGGCACGTCATCGATCATCATCATCAACTACTTCTACCACTGCTATTACTGAACATGTTTCCCAAGGGCCGTGGTCTGCGTCGGAAGGCACCGTCCGTGTCCGCTCATCTGCTCGAACGCTATTTCTCCTGTCCTAAACATAATAATGACCATCATCATTGTCATTACAATCATAATAACAGCAACAAAGTTACTGTTGCACCAAACAGTGTATCAGAACCTCCAAAGAGGTTTGTGCTCCACGGAAGAAAGTGACGGACTGGAAAACGCAGAACAAAAAAATTGTCTCTATAAAAAGAGTCAATGAAGCCAAAGAATTCGACATATTCAATAGAATGATACAGGAAGTGAACGGCGACTCAATGGCCCGACTTGATTATACATACACACACACACACACACACACACACACACACACACACACACACACACACACACACACACACACATACACACCCAAAAACACACACACACACTAACCCATT
>NW_019214892.1:0-43531 GCF_002532875.2 Varroa jacobsoni | reverse complement strand
GCGTTAATGTTTTAGGCACGACGTTGTTTAATAAATTCTAATCTAAAAGGACACGAATTTAACCAATAATATCGTTTTCACTTCATTTACAGTGAAATCACACCTTTGATCCACAGGAGCAATATCACATGCCTAATGTAAGGGTACCACAACTTCGCACCAAGTGAACTTAGCTCATCTGAAACAAACCCTAAGGAATCGGTCCCATCTTCACGGCGAAATAGTTCCAATTTATTATTTACTTATGCCTACTAAAGTGAAGTATCTGGCCATTAAATTGGTTCGAAGTCGGCCCGATCCACTCCGTCTTGTACTGGCAGTCGTCTGCTGAGCGAAAGCAATTAATGGGACTATTACGCAAATAATGATACAACGGCCACGTTTTCTTTGCCGTCTCTAAAATCAACTTAGCTTCAAATTGACTTCAGCTTTGGAAATTAACGCGCTGCAATTACCTTATCGTTTATAATTATAGCTTTGTTGTTAGCTAAGAGAGACGTCAAAGTAGTATAACATAACACGAAATACGTTAACAGTAATTGTTTCTAACATTTTCAACAATGGAATCGCAAATTTTATTAGCGTTATTCGCAGGTAACTTAGAGGCGTATTTAGTAAAAATGAGCTGCCACCACGTACCTTACCGCTGGTAAGGGTTTCCCTTGACATGCTTAATTAAGCGCTGTACAAGTTATACTTATTTGCTCGATTGTCGCTTTGCGTGTTCATAGACCCGTTCGATAGGCAACACTCTTTCACGAGAGAAGAAGCTCCACAGATGTAAAATACAGAAAGCCTCGGTATTCCAGGGGGCGGTATTGCGAGGGCGGTATTCCATCGAACACAGTTGATCCTCTAACAAATCTTTCACACAATAGGACTTTCATTCTCTGGGCTGTAGTGTTCATTGCATTTATTGCGGAAATTTTTTTGCCACGTTGCGTCTCTCTAGAACGAGTGAAAGACGTAGCTCCGTTTTCTTCTCTGGTGAGAGCCTAAGTCCACGCAAGTTTAAGGAGTTTCCTCTATCCATTAATGCACCATAGACTATGATCTGCAGTTCCTTTGTTGCCCTTCAGTTCCTTCTACTGAAAATAAGGTCACCTGGATATGTGGTTGATTATGTGGCAAAACCTAGGTGTGTCTTCACACGCGATCCTCAAGGGTGTCAATCCGAAAATAAAGCCTTGATCTACAGTGACTGGCAGTATACGCCGTTGTGTATTTGAACGTTGCGGCAACAGTTAATCGCTCCCGATTTTATCAATTATTGACTAGGTTACTGTTATCGAAATGCCTACAAATTACTGTAATACTTTAGTGTAGGCCTCCCCTTGCTGTAGTAATAAAAAACGGTGGGTGTGTGTTATTGCAGGGCTTGGAAACTAGAAAGTGTAAAATGAACTCATTGAAAACGAGCGGGTCTAACGGAGTGAGTTAATGAAAACCAAAACTAGACATACTGATGGTCTTTGCAATGCTTATCGTCGAATCCTTTTACTAGAATTAGTATTTTGCGGCATAAAGAATTATCTAGAATATTTTACTCAGGACTACGATCTTCGTTATACTCCACGTTCAATAGAAACTCGCGTTATTAGCTTTAAAACACCTCCAGCTACACACTCTAAACTTTAAAAGAGACACCAACGAGAATTAGGTACGGTTAGTGAATAGGTAAACGTTAAATCGAGACACCTTGATATATCCGAAAGTGGGAAGATAGAAAATATGTTAAATAGCGTTGAAGTATGCCAAAAAGTCCTTTCTGAAGTCTTCTTGAATATTTTTGAAAGGTTTTGGCCATAATAGCCATTTCAGTAAAAAAAAAGACAACATTGTTTTTCTGGTAAGCGTAAGCATTCCAGGTAGGATCTGAGTAGCGTTAAGCAAACGTGTATGGCTTCAGGTTTGTAGAAGGTACAAACAAAGGTTTATCGTACATCAAGTAAATTCAATTCAAATAAGCTACTTTTGGCACTTCCAATTCAATTACAGTGCTCCTGATGCATGCATGTTTCTTGACTTTCAAACATGACGATTTTATAGAGTTACGGTTTTTTACGCCCAGAGTATCCGTCTTATTGTGGCAAACATTTGGATTGACATAATCCTTAAAGGAGGTTTATCGACAAATTGAAAAAGCTACGAAGAAATAGTACGCAGTTAGCTCAATACGAATGATGTATCTGATTTAACGCATCGTACTATAACTTCCCAATGGAAACCGGACTTTTTATGGACCATAAAATTATCGCCTTCGTATACCCAGCATGGATTGCTTTGAATCATACCATTAATTTGTTTTCTTGAGTAATAACTGATGAGACGGTGGCAGGCAAAAGATACTAACTAACTAACTAGATAACTTAATTCAATTGACATTTATCACACTAATGTAATGGCCGTTCTAGCGTTTTTCTGGTCAAGGCCAGATCTGTTAGATGTATTAGACTGTTAGAATGAACCATTGAGTAGACTTTTATAGTTGTCTTAGCACACTGCTTGTAACACATACTTGGGACTGGTTTAAAAAGCTGTCATTCAATTTTTTTTGTAAACACCATTTTTGACGGAGAACAGCCTATTTTGCAGGGGGTAGTGTACAACCTGAAATCACCTTTTCATCCTTAGTGTTGGTGTAACGCTTTGCCACCTAATATAATAATAATGTTAATGATTAAATTCTCTGCCAATTATTTGTGTGTTTAGAACTTTTATATAAATAAACTCGATTCGAGGAATCGAAGCTACCCCGCGCTCAGAATTGTTTTCAGCGAGTGCATAAGTATGGATAAATAAGAATGATATGCGATTCCAAAGTAATAGACACAATCGACCTAAAATAAAGTAGGATTTGATAAATCAAGAAAAATCAGGCAAACATTTAAAAAATGACTCGAACTAATACCGAGCTAATTTAAATTTCATAGGCAATAAGAAAAGTTGTAGAACAAGATTCTTATAAATAATTAATTATACCTAATACCTCTTCACATATGATGTCTACATGCTTCATCTGAAGAGAATGTTGGTACTTCGAAAATAAAGTTTCTACTATTTTTGAGGTATTTTGTTTTGAACGTGCGTATGGGTCCGTGTAGAGTTCTGACAGTTGTATATTTTATCCCTTTGATCTATATAAGCAAAAATATTCGCCCTATTTTGTACTCTACTTGATGTTTAGTTACACTTAGTTTATCATAAGGTTACTTACTACAAGCACTCTAAGCTAGGTGGGTGGAAAACTTGTAACCGGCAAGCTAAAGCGTTAATTTTTTTAAGCAAATAGTAAATTTAATAATCGTTAGCTGAACCGGTAACAAGCAGTTTAATATACCGACCTAAAATTGGGTTAGGTTAAAGGTTCCCGACTGCAAGGGCCACTTGTAAATAGGCACTGTCGTCCTTCATACGTAGCGGCCGCAGTGGCCGCCCATCTGTACTGGGACCTCTCTCGTGCTTGCTGCTGCTGCTGCTGCTACTTGCCGTAAAAAAACTTCCCGTTCTTTCGTGGTCGAACCGAATGTTCTCCGCGTACACTCTGTGCTGAATTGTAATATCTGCAGACGCCGTTTCACTATCGCCCTTCGGGTCGTTTCTCCTGGAACTGCTTTTTCTCGTCATCGATTTTCTCCGTCCAACAACGACCCTCTTTTACCACCTAGAGTTAGCTAACCACCGGTATTTTCATTTGCCCCTTATGTCTTGTCCCGCATTGCCTGATGGAACTCGGCTAACGAACTCGCTAGCTTCGCCCTATATCTGGTCCTGATACGTAGCTGTAGCTCCACTTGTCCTGCTTCTAGTCCATGTTCCACATACATTTACTTTTTCGAAGCTTAGCTAAGCTCGTTGGCAGCACTTTACGGCTTTAGGTTTTGCTAACCGATGAACTGACTAGCCCAACTTGAATGGTCTCCTCTACCCCTCTACTAGAGCCGTTATTAAATCGCCTGCTGCATGCGGAAGATTTCTTCCTGAGTACCAAGACGTCTTTACTTTTTAGTTTGGTTACCCTAGCCCTCATGTAGCTTTTTGTTCTGTCTCTCTTTTCTCTGGGATCCTAATAGCGATTTTATCCATGGTTACCCATACCTAGTAGCCCCACTCTCCTTCTAGTCGCTGGCACCATCGTCATTCGAGCTTCCACTGCCGACAACTACGCCCATGTGGACGACGATACAGTTGAGTTGATTATGCCCTGCTCGGTTGTTATCACTTCCCTTCTTACGCACACACGACCGTCGGCGCCTCCCTCCGCCCTCTTTCTAGGCTAGAATAATTTTGACCCCTGTTTCTTCTTTAGTCTGATTTGCGCGTCAATATATTCAATTGAGTATCCATGCTCGCATCTACCTTTTTGGCCCATCTTTTCAGGCCCTAGGTAGACCGAACAGATGAATTAATAGAAAACAAAGAAACTACAGCAATTTCAGTAGCCTGCAAACAGGTCCCGCTCAGGATAAAGTTGACTTAGGACTACTGCAAAACAAAATTAAACATACTCAGATATTTTGATAAATAAAACGTTTTCAGCAAATTACAAAGGTATACCTAAACTAAAAAATATAGAGCAAAATCCTTAACTTGAATAACTGAGCGGAATACTATAGAGCTGATACCATGCAATAAATGCTCTAGAAACAATTAAGACTTCAGCTTATGCCTTCCCAGCCTATAATACATATATCGATAAAGGTCCAAGTTACGACTTTTAGAGCTGGTTGGTTAACCTGGTGGCACGCAGATAGGCTGCTACATCGACTGATTAAGACCTTAAAATGCTTCTAGACCTGGTGATTCATAGCTCAGAGGAATAGCTAGAAATACAGTATCCAAAAAACTGAACTTCTTAGTTTTGGTGTATGGGAAGAATCTGTGAGGATTTAATTTGGGACAGCCAGTTACCAGTCTGCATTTCAACACTTCCAGCAAATAAAACAGGTAGTTAGCCTTACAAGCTAATTATAGCCTTAGAATTTTTCTCAAAGCAATTGAAAGATTCTACAAATTATGATCTGGCTAAATAAAAACTTCGACAATGCCAGATATCTGGAAACAGAATTCCAAAACAATTCCCTTCTCGGTCGCCTACGTTTACCCTACAAGGACTGTCTATCAGTAAAAAAAAACCGTGTGGGCATCGGTCACTGCAATGACAGAAAAGTCTGTTGTTCAACTTCCGCCAAACCCTTCCTCAAGTAATAGCCTTCTTTCAAAGACGAGTGGGAGGCCCCCAGGTGCCAACAAAGGCTCGCTTTCCAGGTGGCGCCACGTGTGTGTGTGATCCAAAAGTAGTGTCGGTTAAATTACGAACCCAGATCGCTCAAGACACGAGAATACATAAAGAAACAACAATTCAACCTAATTTTAACGAGTATAAGTAAATCTAGGAAATCGACTGGTCATGATCTCGCAAATAGATAATTGCTGGTCGACGTACTTGACACGACTGCAATTCGTTCTGAAAATCCAAATCTGAGTTTGCTAAGGAAGCAAGCGAGGCAGATGATCGGTTTCCACGATGCAAGGAACGCTTCAAAACGATTGTTCGTGAAAGTAATGCACTTTTACCCACCATTATTCAAATGAACCTTTCAAATCTGTCCACGAAACAGCTTCGTAAAAGACTCGAAAGCGACTCCGGATTAATAACCAACGTCGGTATTTTTTAAATGGAATCGATTGCCCGTTGTATACATTGTCTGCTTGTCTGAATAACACTTGATGCATTGGGAAGCAGAAAAAATGGGCTCTCCGAAATACCTGCAGTACTTTATTAGTCTTTTACTATTGTTCAATCGACTAAAATCGCCTTCGTATCAAAACTTGTGCAACGATTACGTTATTTAATTGTGACTAGCAAAGCCTTATATCACAGCTAATAACTTTATCTATTTTTAATAGAGACGTCGTGAAAAATTATCCGGACCGATGCGGCGACCATTAAACATATTTACTTTTATACCTATCCCAAATCGTTCCGGCAACCTTTATCTTGAATATTTTTAGGTTATGTTTAGGGGGGTTATAACCTTTTGTATATTTTTAGTATGTAATATGTATAATTTTTAGGCGTAGTTAATGGGAAATAGCGAGTAGATAGAGCTTGACCAACTAGACATTCGAAGCAGAAGTACAAAGATACTGATTGCCACAGGGAATTCCAGGCAGATCCATTGACACGGTTTACAACTACTCGGACGAAACTGTTCAAGATGTCTATTGACAGCGTTCCGGAAGACTAAGAGCATCAACGAACTTCATCGGCCAAGATATGATGATATTGGAGAGCTACATAGCAAGACATCTCAGGAATCTCTAATATAATTAGCTTGTGAGCTTGATATCAAGCATTTTGATATACTGTAAAAGAGAAACCAGAGAAAAATGTCAATAACGGCATAAAGATAATCTGGACCGAGAAAAAAAACAATTTGCGACTGGTACATAAAAAAAATTACAGCAGGACGCACAGTTTTCGGGGAATATTGTAAATTTAGCAGGATACGGTATTTTCAAGCGAATGGTCAATTATAATTTGTCCTTTTTGACAGTACAATGACTGATGCTAGTTACTTGAACTTACTATAACGATCTGTTTTGCAGTATAATCGGGAGTATTTCGGCTGAAATGATGAATTGAACTTCTAGTAGGACCGAGTATCTGTACGGTGATGCAAAGGTGCATCATATAATCATTGAAAGTATGTATGCATTTTTGAAAAACCTTTCTTAGAGCGATTTACATGATATCAAGATCATTGGACCAACGTCTGTTAAATATGGCTAAGACCGTTTAAGATGATTGATTCTAATTTACGGTACGTGATTTAACAGTGCATCGGGAGATATTACTCAAACTTATATTTAAGCATTACAATCCTTACTGTCGCTTTTGTAAGCTCTGTAAGCTGGTAATCAAGTATTTAAAATATTCATCAATTTACGGCCTGTTGCCTATACATAATATGGTAGCTTTGCTTCATTGTACGCCTACAAAGTGGTTCACTTTTTTGTATGTATCTACTCTATGTATTTTGTATGTATGTATTGCATGTACTCTATGTAAAATTAGTGGCCGTTAGAAACAAATATAATCGATAAGAAATATTGATCAATTGTCTGAGCGCTCCGTAGGATGCCTCCATTTCTAAGAATAGGTAGCACCCGGTATGTCAGGTAGGTTATCGTAGCATTGACCAAAGTTTCCGGTCATAATTTTATGATCCTTTTATAAATGGTGTGTAATTCATATTCAATATGTTCAAGGGAACAACAAACGTTTTCATCTCCTTTATTTAAGGACTTCAAAGACCCAGCTTTCGTATATTGCTACTCTACGCGCATAGTCGGAGTTGGTTTTGCATCGTCATTGAATCACGCTATTGCCGACGGAAAATCAGTATTATGTATCAGTTGACTTTGATGTGCAGTTTCTGACTTCATGTACTTTTAGTTCTTGATTTTGGCATTTGGTTGATGTGATGAAGAATAACGTGATCAAGCCTTGATCAGGGACCTGAGCGCAGAGCTTTTGCTCGGATCTAATCGACTTAATAGCATGACAACAGATACCGCGGTAATGAGGCAGGAAGGCCACATGGTCGATCTGGAGTCAACTAAGATACTGCTATATACGTCGTTAACGCATTAACGATTTTTTTGATGAATTCATCATACATTCTAAATAGGGACGAGAAAACAAAAATATATAAGGTATCATAGGGGCAGTTGCTCATCGACTGCACGATAATGCTTCCCTAACTATCAAGCACGGTTCGCTCGTCACTATCTTCTCCTATGGCATAAAACAGATACTGCGGATAAGCTCTAAGCGGAAAACAAGGGCTATGTTTTTTGACACTTAAATAAAAATAGATCAATTTATATTACTTTTGTGTTGTAACTGAATGTCAAACGTATCTCCGCGCTTTGGGATCGTTTTCCGTTACATGGTTTTAATTAAAGATGATGAAAACGATGGGTTAGCATCAATCAATGAGCATGCATGGGAGTCCACGTATGATAATTAGAGCCTATTACACACATTATGCGAACTTCATCACATTCATTAGGTGTCAGCTGCAGAATCCCACGACATTTGTTGAGCTGGGTTTAGGTAATATCGTTATCCAGGTATTAAAAGCCCGCGCCCAAAATTTCCTTTCACCAATAAGCGGTATTACACTTGATCCGCTAGAGTGGTAAATAGATTTATTACCACTACACCCGTACTGGCAAGGTACACTCGTAAGACTCGTACTGGTATAGTTATATATATATATATAAAATCATGTTATGAAAAGGCCACTTAGATTTAATAGACGTTCACGCTTAAGGACGACCAATAAATTCTCAACAAAGCTGGACCGGGTTTCACATAAATTGTAATTGCTAGAATCAATAAGATGAACGCAGAAGCAAGTAAGCAATGTTACAGTACCGTATCGATGTTGTTCAAGCGTGTATTTCTCACGTAACAGTATACGTCAGGTGACGAGTTCGTTCCACAAAACTAAAATTTAATTAATTGAGTATTTTTTTTTCGTCTACATGCTACAAGAAGTAGAATACATTTGACGAGTAAGGCTCGTCCTAAAGTAAAGGCATAAAAAAGTTCGATGAATACATACAATGAACATTACAAAATACCTACAGAAAACGGGCCTCTTGTACATAGCTCCTTTCAAGGGAACTCTTCAGTTACACTGTAAAAGTGTGCTCTTCAGTTAAACGATAACGAGCGGATATCCGTAAAAGTTGTTGCCCATATCGTGTTTGTTGACACTTTCCTAGATATCACCTTCCCTGGGTCAAAACGACGAGCCCGCACAGTGCTTCCGCCATGGAGTCCGACCTCGTGACATTATAGAAAGATCGACAAACAAACAAAAAGAATCCTTGTCATCGCACAATTACTCCAGTGGATAATATTAGATTAATTAACATCTATACAATATACCAACTTTTAAAATCTCTTCCTATTTTTACTTATTGTGATTCGTAGTGCATAAATACTCAGTATTAAACAAGGCGGCCATTGCTGAATCCTCTCTGTCTCTGCCCTTGAAACGTATTCGATTTTCTATTAACGCCGTTCCGCCCTAAAAAACGAAATATTTTTAGGTATGTAAAAGTACGAATTGTATCCTAACCTTTTGTGTCAGAGCTAGGAAACGTATTTCGAAGCTAACGTGCGGCATCGTCTTCTCTTCTAAATTACTGACCGGCTTCAAAGAATCTAGTGCGTTTAATATTGTGCATTTCTGTGAAACTAATGAAACTGGAATAGTTTGACTAAAATGGTCAGCTAATGATTTTTCTGCTTGTCATTTAGCAAAATATGCTTGAGTTTGTAATACGCTGGCCTAATGCATGGCTTTTCATGACAGCTTAGCCACTGCTAAATAGCGTATCCCCGTCGTACAATAGGGATATTTGATCTCGGCACTGAGAAGAGCACTGCTCTTTGACTCTGGAAGTGATAAATCGACAATTCGAAACGGTAGCATGTTGAGTCTTGTTGCCAAGAAATTGCTTTAGCAAAAATCGGCAGTAGTTTGGCTTGGGGCCAAATAGGCCTTCGGACGTCGTTTGACAGCGTTGAGTGTTTGCTTTACTCATGCCAGCCGGCTTGTACTTTAGTTTTTTTTTTGCCGGATCCCGGCAGCTCTGTTTCTCGATCTGCAGTAGCGCAACAGTGAAACTGCTTGAAGGAACTGTCCCCCAGGAGATAATGGGGGAAAGTGAAGTAAGTCACATGAAAAGATCGGCGCGTCTAGCTCTAAGGAAAAAAACACAGAGCTAACTTCGCTATCCTCATGCCTTTTACGAAAATTGTCGTACGATTCCGTAATAAAATATTTGCTTAATTTGTCATAATTTTGATAGGCCATTCATGAGTTAGTTAGGTAGTTGGTAGGCAGGTATTGTGCTTCACCTTGACCACAGAACCTTAACACTGAAAACAATCGAGCTGAAACTATGTACCTTGTTAATATTACCATTTTGATTTTTAGTAATTTATTTAATTACAAAAATATCCGTGAATAGCAAATTCTCGTCGTCCACATTAAAGTGGCAATTCATATCCTTTTTATACGAATTCTCACTTTTGAATAGAAAATCGTACAAAGAAATTTAGTAAGAATAAACAAAAAATCGAGGCCATTACTCAAGTACTATTCATATTTAACACTGATCACATGCTGGAGTTTCAGTCGATCATTTAGGCTATTTATATAGATCAGCACACGGAAATCCCATCACGGAAATCGCCGCCTAGGAGCACATACATAGCCCCTCTAAATTACCAGAGACAACAACAACAACGCGCTGAGGAACAGCAATAGAAAATATATCTGAATCAATTCAAGCTATACCAGGAACGAGTCCTTTGATACTTTTTGATATCTCATTCTTGGTGATTTACTCATGTAAATATTACGATACTTTTTTTTATTCTTGTGACCTTCTTGTGATTCTTTACTGTTTTTTTATTCCAAAATGGCCCGCAGCATCTTACGGTTATATCATCTCCGGCGACGCTAGCTACACAAAGTAGCAGCGGGTCTGAATCAAGAATGTTTCCTTGTGTCCTTTCAAGATTGTACGTAAAGAAAAAATAGATTTTATTTCTTTTTGCATGTGCTAGAAGTGTTATTTCTGACAGACATGTCTATTTAATATAGTCACCGTCTACCGCGGCCTCAGATTCTATGAATGAGCTAAACATCCCTTTGCAAATGTACAAACGTTGTGTTGACGTAACGCATGAGTGACTTGACGTTGTTATGTTACGTTGCGCCCTCACGCAAGAATACTGCATACAAAATAGTCACACGGGCTAAGGTCTGGGCTGTTCGACCGCCGTGTCTACTTATTTCAGAACATACTTGTACTCTCAAGCACTCAACCCCCTACAAATCGGCTATATATAAGCTGATTTATCATTTTGCTGGAAAATGTGTAACCTTCCTTCAAATGCTTCACGATTGCAGTTGTTATAATCTGCAGGTAAACTACTTGAATAATACGTTTGCCGTCCTGGAAGGGGTATGGTGGCATGACGTCTCCCTCACTAGGTCAGAACGCTCGCAATAGGCACACCCTCTGGATCGTAAGCGAGCGAGCGGTATTTCTGCCATTGAACTTTGCATTGAAAATGAACAATTTCTGGTCAGAGAAAAATCGAAGACGACCTACTGTTTTATTCTTAACAAAACTGAACAGCAAACCGTATTAAATCATTCTAATTTGTTGTCTTCAGAGCGCATTTGTCTGACATTTGTAGTATGTATGATGTGTAGGTCTTCATGAACAGTCATATAACATATTCTTCATAACATCGTACATAGTCACATAAAATTAATTTGTAACGTTCTGACTGAAACATAAACATCATCGCAAATGCACTGCTCAACCGCATCGATTTACCTTCCTGTCTGTACTGTTTTTCCTTTGTCGTAGATTTTTCCATTACATTGTGCTGGAACCCAGTTCTGCTTCTTTTGTACCCGCATGCCCATTTGCGATACCGTACAAAGTCGACTGAAGGTAACTCAAGAAGTTTATAAGCTCGTCCGGCGGATACAGGTGTTTAATAGCTAATCACTCAAGTTGGGAAGATGACGCATCCATGACGAGTTTGTTTTGTTTTTGTTTGTGCCAGGAGTTGTGGATGAACGTGTGAAGCTTTTGTCAATACAAGCTCACCACACCATATATTATATCGAAAAACTATGTATCGATAAACATTGACCGAGAATAAGCCACATATAATGCATTCAAGGAAAGCTGAACACGCTTTAGTGTTTTTGAAAGCAATTGCTTACTAAAACGTATATTAACAAGTCTTTGTTATGTAGATAAATAGAAACAAGCAGCAATCATCTCGGTCCTATGAGTTTTACGCCGGCAAGTACACATTCTGGACGAAGGTGACAAAGCATATTGTGAAACAAATGTTTGTGAATGTTTTTCTAAAAACATATGTGCATTCTGGCTTTCTGCCGATGTCGAAACGTTACGCAATATAATGGCAATAGCAAAATAGGCTATCAGATGTACGTCGGCAGTATTACATGAGGAAGTCTAGTCACTTATCAATCTATTTTTCTCAATGTTATTTACACATTTATAACATTTAGATCGTGTTTGTTGATACTGCTTTCTTGTCATGCGGCCTTGCTTTGAAGCTATATAGGGTATGATATCATAGTTTCGGACCAATCAATTTAAACGCGCGTGCGTTTTTATGTTAGATGCAATAAAGTTTCGTATGTTTATAATTAAGAGGAGGGCCTTATTTTAATTAGGGATCATTAATTCTTTACATACAACAAAAACGAATGGCCATCGCTGATCATTAATGTAAATAACAGGCACTTGAGGACATTGCTATTAAAAGGAGTTAAATGGAGAGGGAGTTTAGATAACACCAAGCCACCACCCACTTAAAAGAAACAAAGGATTTCTGTTTCAAGTGCTGCCAACGGCACATAATACTACTACCATGATACCTGTACGAATAAAAGAAATATCTACCGGCATTTAAAATATTTATGTAAACACGTAAATTCTTTTAAAATTTAATAATTCTATACTATTATGAACTAATCCTTGTTTTGAAAGAATAAATCGAATGCAAAGACCACAGCGAACCAGATATTTCCAAGTAAATGCAACATTAAATAATAAATAAAATGGATCAAGAAGTAGGTTGAGAGGTCTGCTTTGGTAAATCGACCCCTGCGATAGCGAACTTAAAATAAAATACCCTAATTCTTTCGCTATCAAGGCTAAATCGGTAAAATCTGTTCTATACTTACACGATTTTAATTGTTTTCGCATACATTTTGCCAATACTACCTAGACATATGAGTTTAACCCCGGAATTTGTGTATTCCCCTTTTTGTCGATAGTCTCAGTGGTGATTTGGGCATTAAACTTATAAAGATGATCTACATTCAGAAGACTAAATTTACAGCGTAGGATTAGTGACTTCTCTGAATAACTGAAGTTTTCTATACCAGCAAATTGTCCAGTCATGTTCGATTGATGTAAATTGTATTTATTTATCTCTAAAGATAAGCCACTTGATTTTTTCTACCTTACTGGTTTCACGTACTGCTCGTCATGCTTGAAGGGTGCTCTTACCGATCCGTACGCCCATCGTAGAAGACAAATATCAGTTTTAACAAAAACAGGCTTGCGATACAAAATCTAGAAAGCTTTCCTTGTTTATCATCAGTGTTGTTCGTTCCCCTAAAAACGTAAGCATCTTCTTGCAACGGTTTTCATACCAATCAAGCAACGATTGCCGTCACCTGATTCAGCTGTTCAATTGGAGCCCTTATTATTATGTGACGAGAATTAGACAAGATAAAAAAATAAGCTGCTCCTATTACACGTACATGCCATTCCATTTGAGTGAAAACGTCTGATCAATACGTTACTGAAAGTCAATTTTCCATCACGTAGTAAGCTCATTTCGAAGCCTTTTTTTTTTTTTTTTTTTTTTTGCCATAATGGTGGGATCGGTGATGTATCGGACCCATATACCAGGGATTGCGTGTTTCATCCGAAGCTAAAGTCGATGATGAAATATTGCATTTCTATTAATATGCAGTCACTTCCTCGCTACATGAGTTTCTGAAATTGTATATTCTATAAATTATGCTCTCACTAAGGGACGATCAGTATTACCTAAAGCAAGGGGTATCGATTTTCAGAAACTTTAGCCCTGACAAAAAAACGTGTTAATTAAAATAATAAAACGTTTCAACAGGGTAGAAGTATAAATGCTCACACCGTTACCTAATATAGCTGTTTTCTTTATCTGATCATCGAGTTTTTACTTTTCCACCAAGCTACAATAAATTTTCCGAAATAACTTTTTTAATAAAGAGGTGTACTAGTAATAATGTAATAATAAAAACTCATGTATACTGTTTAGTAGATACGCCTCTTTAAGTTTCGAATTTTACGTCCAATATCGCCGTTAGGCACTCCATCCGACAACTGGCCCGGAAAAAAGCGTGTACTGGGTTCCCACTTGAAACGAGGTGTGGCTACGCCGTATTCGAATCTAGACCACAGCATGTCCCTAAGATACGTTTACGTAGAAGTATAATATGCGCAACTGGCACTTCATTTGAGGCCTTACCTTATTTACGTTAATTCTTATCATAACATAGTATATGCTAAGCATTTTTTTAATTTATTTTTACATAGTTTTAAACAGATTAGGCTAATTCATGTATCGGTCCTCATGCTAAAATGTATACTTATCACACCTTGCGTATCCGAATTTAAATTTCGGATCAAATATTAACCGAACCTTTGGAAGATCTGACTGGCGAGTCCAGCTCTACTTTTCTAGCAGGATGATTTTTGAATTGATTGGTTTTTGTTCTAAATCAGGCCTTGGTGAGAAAGCAAGCCAACCAAGGAAGAGCCTTCAGCTCCTCAGCATTTAAAATGGTGAATTACGGTAATTTACTGAAAATAACAACCATTTGCGAAGTCAGTTATTACGTCTAAAACAATTAATCGTACCGTGCCAAGCGAGCCATCGCCTATTCTTCGCTATATACACTGCTTGCCAACTGTCCCGTACATTACGTTGCTTAACAAGCTCGTAGACAATTGATGTTGCCCTGATCCTCGTAAAATTTACTAGAATCCTTGCACATTGGGCAAGGTAAGCTACTAATGTAGCTTCACCCGTTCGCGCGCACCAAACACACAACGTCAATAGATGTATGTTGAGGCAAGCTCGTTTCGAGTACTGACATTTGTGGTGGGCTGTACTCAGAAGCAGCTTTGTTGCTCCAGCTTTAAGAAACGGTTATTTTGCCTCTTTATCGTTTAGTCAAGCTTTAGTGAAGTGCGCAAAAAATTCTTAGCTCTTATTTAATCCACCCTTTTGGAATTTCTCCAAGGAAAAAACCTAGCCACATAAAACTGCACACAATTTCTAACCTCTACACATCCTAAATATTGTGAGTTTTTAATAGTATTTAAATTGCAAATCTACTTTTTGCTTGCTAGAAAAAAACGTGGTGGCCCGTGTAGCCTCACCTCCCTTATATATATATGCGCTAAGTATTTTTGTCCCTATTACAAAACTTCTTTTATAGGTGTAAGCCACTATTAACGAACTTAACTAAGTTATCTATTAACAATTACGAAACGATAAAAATAAGACCATTAGGAAAATGAACAATGCGCAAACAACGTACAGTACTACCCATAGTTTCACCCATTTTATTGGAGCACTCTTTCCTTGTGTTGAACTCCTCGTAGTATCTGATCTAACTGTTGATAGATAATATCTTATTTCTAGGTTTTTTTTTTTTACAAACATAAGAGAGCACTCGGAAATAAATTATTTTATTTTCTACTTTATATTCACGCCCACTTCCCTCATACGTAACTAAATGGGATAATTAAGAAGTTTTAATTAATACCTAATCTTTTCATGAGCACCATACATTTTTTTTTTATAGAAGTTTAGAGTGATACGGCTACTGTTTATCGCCGTAACTCCTCTTCCTACTAGACATTAATATATCTACTACGTTTACCCCTTAATTTATGACCACAAATTGCTTAATTCGGTTCTTATCTTACTTTTGTCTCACCTGTCGTCAATCATACATGTTTATACTTATTGCCTCTTCTTTTTTTCCATTCATGCAATGACGCTGTTTAGTAATGCCATTACCTATTTCTCCGTTAATGGCTAGACTCGCAGGTAAACGGTACCTTGAAGGCGAGCTTGCCTTGCGACCATTGTTTTCCAGTAAACGAATCGATTTTTCTTTATATGCTGGTTGGTATTTCATAAATAGGGCTCTTCTGATTGAACCATTCTGTTAAATGAGTGTGGATAGTTTACGCTTCGCGCACGCTAGTTTCGAAATTATATAATAATAATAATAATAGTGCATACATACAATAACAATAATTATACATCTTTAATTGAGTTATGTTTCTTCATACGAAGTATTTCTAAAACGACTGTTTTATAAATTCTATTTATATATATATATATATATGTATAAAAAAAGAAGCAGTCTTTAAATCAACACTATATGCCTTCAAAAAAATCTCATTTAGTAAAAATCGAATGAACAAACTTTTACTTATATCTAATTCTACCCTTTACTAAATTGTCATCCGTTAGTTCCGTTTGTTACTGTCCATCGCCAAAGAAAACTTGAAACAGCTCATTTGGCTTACGTTTCGCATTGGAGAATAGAAGAGAGACAAACGTTTGCTAGTTATGATTATTTGTATGCTACGCACGATTTTTTTCAAGGTTTTATTTGGAAGCAATATAGATTAAGACTAAACATTTTGCCTAAATACTGACTAACCATAAACGATAACGAATCAATGTACATTCTAAGTGACTTTATAAAGAAATCCCGAGAACAGTTATTAATTGAAAAAATTTGACTCCAGGAACGTTTCGCGTACTATAGGAGTTACGAACGTTTGGGCTGTAATGGATTGGTGTAAAAGAAACTGTCCCCCGGGGGCGTTAAGCCTCAAACGGAACTAACTGCATGGAGGTTCCTTTGAGCATGCAATTGCTCCGTGTGATCTAATATGGAGAACAGCACTTAACAGCCCTATATAAACTAAGCCTTTCAGTATTCAGTGTAGTGCTCCTTCGTATGGTATAACAGCACGGCATTAAGACAGGGATTAAGGACTGCGGTTCCATCTCTTCAAGCTCTGAAGCTTCAACAGCCGTTGCTTTCCACAAGCTCAAATACGCTTCCGTACGAAAAGAGGTTTTGCCTCTGGGGGACTAAAGCTTTTTAATGCTAATACGAAGTCATTTTTTCTAACTTTTGCATACTATGTGTGCCGTGTTTAGGAGCCTATGAGCGTGCAATGACTAACAAAAGCTATTGCTTTTTCCTATGAGTAAAGTAAATGAAAAACTTATTTTTTTTGAGTTCTTTGGTTAAGGCTAAACTGTCCGCTCGATGAGTTAGTCGAGTCTCAAAAATGTAGAAAGGTCTATTTTTAGGCACCTTAATTTGAGCCTATCATTTTCATTGAAAAAAAAGGGTCAATACAGATACGCATTGAGAGGTGATTTCCCTTTGTTATTTATACGCAAGGATATACGCCTCACGTTTTATGAATAAAATTGCATTTTTCTTTTTCCGTGAGTTACGCGCGTTGTTCAAAAGTTTTGTCTATTTTATCTTAGACGTTCTTTAGCTCCTTCGTTTCGTTTGTGAACATTGCATACTCTAGTGTTCAAAACAACTGCTAGAGCTTAGTACAATGGAAGTCATAATATGACTTCCACTACCATCCAGCATAATTTTTTTAAAATATTCTATATTAGATTAATCAAGCTTGGAAGTCCGAAGAACCGAGTAGGTACTTCACAGCCATCACACTCAACATTGGTCTTCAATAATAATTGTTAAATTTTGTTTAATATAATTCTGTTTATACATATCAGCATAAACGCATTTTATGCGTATCGGTGAAATAAATGGATTACATTTCAAAGTATAAATGAAATCTTCTGATGAAATGAAAAATAAATGAGAAAAAAATTCTGAAGTAAAATATAGACAATGCCCACTGAAGCGCTGATTGACAACACATTTTGCAAGTTCTATTAGGAAAGCTGGCGTCCAGAACGTGAACGAGTATTTACCCTATCCGGCTGTGGGAATGTTATATACTGTTTAACGTATATTGCAATTTTCTGGGTTTTTTAGTCAGCATAAGTCTCCATATACGAGCAGGACGATTCGTTAAAGAACGAGGTTATCTAAACGACTTTAAGCTTAGTTCAGCAAAAATGAGTTTGCTCTAAAGATGACTCGGTTTTTACTTAAAAATTGAGAATATAATTCGAATAGGGACGCATGTTAACCATAATGAAAACCACAGTCCGTGAGTGTGATTATTTATAAAATCTAGAATGTGACTATCTATAATTTTTTTGTTATCTGATAAGAATTAACGACAATGTACATGGACAGTGATTCCTAGCCAAAATAATCACTGATAAGTACTCTTTTTCTCGCCGTGGTGACTTGGAGAGATAAATTTTTGGCGTAATAGGCAATTCGAGGTCCTGATTGAATAATGTCACGCACAGGCACAATATTCCATGACGCATAAGAATTTGATATTAGGTGGTAAAAAACCTTCGAGATTACTGTCGCTCAAATCCCGATAAGTGTAATCCAGAGCTACCATAATAGCCTTTACTAGGCTCAGTAAATTATTATTAACTTGTACACAATGTGTTTATAATATATATATATACAATATTACATTTGTGTGCACGTTAGTCTGTGAATTTAGAGCGTAACAACAGTGACAAGGTGCGAATTTTTTTTATCGACACACGAACTTACACATGGTAAATACATAGTACTTATATGCAACAGCGTTTGAATATCCCGCGTAGTATTTCTGGGCCGATAAAACTTGCTGTCCATCCTGGATATAGCAATATCCTATCCAACCGATGATTTACTAGCAGCTGACGCCCTTTCATTCTTCTATATTTATTTGCACTGGTCTTTTGCCGGAGTGCTTTGACACTCCCCAGAGGCCTGTAACGACGCCAGTGATCTAACCACCAGCAACATTCAAAATGTTTACAAGTTAATATATGTTACACTGGAGGGATATCGAAACTTACATCTTGAAAACCTGAAGAGGCTCTTTTTGTGTACTACCCAGCAATCGACATATCGACAATATCCAATCCTGGCAAAAACAGAACCAGAAAAAACAGGAACCCATTTCCGCAAAGTGATATTGATTTAATGTCACGTCGATAAATCATAGGTTGCGATATGTCTTAGCATATTAAGACTCTCCTTGACTATTGTCGTTCACTGGAGCATTATTAGTTTTGCTTCATAAGGTTAGTAAAGATTAAATGTAACAATTCCAGTATTGAGAAACGTAAAGTGGCCGTCCGAGAAAAGTTATTTCATTTTTTCAACCTTATATTTTTTTTCTAAATACATTGATTCCTGATTCCAGTCTTTCTGTGCAATTATCATTCTTTCCACGATTTCTTTAACTGACGCAGGCCTGCTGCTTTATCTCTTTTCTAGCCGGGCTAAGGGCATAACAGTGTAGTACTATATGCGACTTGCCTAATTCTTCGGTGTCCAGTGAGGATTTGCCTATGTTGAACATATAGGACCGGAACTGGTCATGTTCGGAAAGCACCTGAGTCCTTCTTAGGGTCAACAGCCCTATTTGGCCATAACGAAAAGGCATACGGGGCAACCAACCTAGTCACTAAGGACAGTACCCGTGTGACACCTTCTTGTGCTTCTCTTATTTTTAACGTCACAAGTGCCAGTTCGAAGCTACATTCATCCTAGTACAAGCCGCACTGCCTATATGTACTGTTCCTATTAGACCTGTATTTATCATCCTGAATACTTGTCCTTCTTAATCAGAATAATTATGTGTGCTGCCTCTAAGCTGATCCTCACGCCTTGCCAATGCTTTCGACCGATTGGCGAAAGGCTCAGAAAGTGCTAGTTCATATACCGTTCCACTTACGCCTGGGCTTAGTTAGTTGTTTGTTCAATAATGCATTCTGTTCTCGACGTAACCTAATAAGCTGCACATTCAGGGAAGTCCAACTTCATGATTTCTTCATGCCTAACAGATAAAACGGTGGCCGTTAGGTCCGTCCTTTAGGGAATAGCTTTTCTGTACTTGTATCGAAAACACTGGCATCTAACAGACGAAATCAGTTGTATTAGGTAACGGGATATCCTAGTTCATGGTGTTTAATGCATTGTTCACATCCCATAACACTAGCAGCTCAAAATTATCAGTGCTCAATGACTTCGTTCTTTCATCTTGGCTCTTTCAATCGCTTTAAGCAAACGGGCTTTTTGCACCCCTTTCTTTATTTTTCTGAACAAGTCGTCCAATTTTTAATACCTCGAATACTTCATTTAGCAAGCATAGGCTTGCGAGCTGATTGAATTGTTTTTTTGCCTAGCTTAGATATATGTACTATTTTTGTTCGACTCCAGGTCCTGGAAAAAGGCTTGTCACCAGCAGTCTGTTTACTAGGACATCGATTAGCTCGTTCCGTTTCACTCTTGTTTGTCTGAATTTTAGAATGCACTTGTTTATAAGACACCCTGAAGTTATCCTCCTGTGATTAAATCCCATCTTCGACGCCTTCCTCCGTTTACCTTGCTTCTCAATTTAGCGCCCTCGTGCTTGGACGAATGAATTATTTTTGAGCTTCAGCGCTCTTCTTGCTCTACCAGGACTTCGCTGTGTGACCTCTGTGACGGTTGGAAGGTATTAAACCTTTTATTTCACATGCTTTTACCAAGCAGCGTCGAATTATGTACCCACCCATCTGTCTTAGGATCTGAACCCAGGGCTTTTCCATTTTATTTTTTTAGTGTCATACCATTCAGTTTCTGCATTTGCGATCTTTTTTTAGGGCCAGATGGCAAGTCCTATTCCTCAGCAACCGCAGTGAATGCGATATACCCGTAATTACCTGAGCTGACCCTTCAAACTAAATGAAACCCCTTGTAATCCCACTGGTTTGAATAGCATCTGAACTGATTTGTTAACTAATGAATGGTCAGAAGCATATTTGCCTTGCTTTGAACAATGGTGAATTGTATCTGACGATGATATATTGTTTTGGTGCAATTACTACGATTTGATTGACAGTTAATTGTCTGCTTTGAAATTAAATTTGCGAGGTTTTTTTTTCTTAGGCTTATAGATAATACAGTATATATTCACTATGAGGATACCGTATATATTCCTACTATCCTGTCCAATATTTGCAAAGTGCGTATAGCAATCTCTCAGAGGAGCGAAACAGCTCACGGGACATTAAACTTGCATAGGTTAAGGAACAGGTATGGCAATTTTTTACCTTTTGCCGTATTGGACATCTAGTTCGGTTTCGTCTATCGGATGAAAGCTTCAACAGATGGAGCTCAGCGGGTAAAGTCAGCAGTGGCAGGCCAATATATAGAAGCGAAACAAACGGTGCTTATTCAACTAACACTAGAGTAGAGAGGTGTTGGCGCAAAGTCCGTTTCATATGCACATTACAATAGTCTTAAATAAAATAAAGTTACACAGGCATAGGTCCAGAATTCAGACCTAATACGTATGCTGGTTTAATATGATATCTGTTATATTTTAGTAGTAAACTTCACAAGCAGCCTGTGTCGGATTTTTTTTCGTCTTTACCTTTGACCTTTGATGAAATTTTTGAGGGATAAAAGGCGCTCAATATACTATTTCTGTAATATCAATGGTAAGATTGCTAACCGAGAATAAATTCGTATAAGAGTCTAACGAGCAAGGTTGTATGTTCTAGACTCTTTCTTTTGGTAAGTGAAGAAGGAAGGCCTACGGCTTTAATTGTTCAAGTGTTACGTCGCCCTTTGGGTTCAGCCAGCTAAATAAATACTCTCTAACGCATGTAGGATCTGAATGTCCTTACTCTCCCGGCTTGCAACAGAGTTTTTATCGCATTAAAAGGCCTAACATACATCAATTGTCATTCAAAAAGTTATTCTGGAATGTTGTTTATTTCATTATGGCCTTTCATATGGTTGAGAATGGCCTTGGTAAGCTTATAGGGATTCAGTAGAAAATCTTTCAGACAGGCAAACTAAAAGGGCCACGTACACGGTACGAAACGCAACTACTACGGTACAAGCTGTCTCCATTTTTAGGACACTGGTAGTGTAATGTGAAAGAACGAATAAAAGATTCAGTCGTCTAATGGATAAGCGATGTCCAATAAATAATTAATGATCCGGACATTTATTTACCCAAAAATTGCTAAATATCTTATATGCATATATTTTTTTAATTCACCTTCATTAATAGATTATATTTTACTTATTGATACGGGTGAAAATATTACCTAACTAGAGATGAACTATACATTTTTTCAATTTCATTTATTAAAAGGCTATTAGTCTTATCCATTCGAGCATCACTAGCTAATACTTGTCACTATTTAGCTTCCTCTGAGCTTATGCTTGGGATTCGTTCGTTTCCAAACCATTACTTCTTCTAGATTTCTATAAGCGTTTTTCTACTATAAGTAGTCCGTCAAGCCTATACCGTAGCGTATATTCTCTCTCGAGTAACACAAGAAAAAGGCTTGAGGGATTCTTTTGATAGATATCCCGTTTCTCTTCAAAGAAGCATTAAGCCTACAACATTTTCTAAATAATTTAAAGAAAGCTAATAGTTTCTGATATAGAGTGCTACAATAATGTTCTAACCCAGGGACTATTAAGAAAGGCCAGTTATTACGCCGAAAGGGCTATTTGTAACGAGTAGGTTCCCGCTTTCAAGTTTACGCTTCAGGTGGATAGGGTGTTGCATACATCTCCCTTAAGTCCATTCGTGACCCGTATAGTGTTGAAATTATTAATACAAAAGGAGGGTGAATCTCAAACGACAGCTGCTCTATGTGAAAGGGGATTAGGTTAGGCTGAACTAAGCATTTGTACTATTCACCGAATTGAAAATCTCCGATACGGTTTCCCGTCTCTCAACGTTAAAAAAAAGTTACATAACGAAGGTAGTCTGGATTAATCTGACACTGAGAATTTTAAGAGCAGACTGATTTAGCACATACTTCATATAGTATTCATCGGTGAGTGCTTTCCGCTGTATGCACATCCGCGGTAAGCCACGTCAGCGCATCGCCTTCGCATTCCAAAGGAAGTACAGAAAATGTTATATGACCAAGTTCTCGTTTAGTATGTAAGCTTCTCTGGTTGTCCTGGTGAAAAAAGACGGTTCTATCCGACTTCGTGTGGACTACCGCAAGCTGAATGCGGTCACAAAGAAAGACGTCTTTCCATTGTCACGTATAGATAATGCCTTCGAGGGGCCTCAGTGTGCTCCGCCTCGGACCTAACGAATGGCAATTGGCGGAACACCTTGGCGCCGGTGGCGAGGACAACCCCAGACGGTGTTACGACGTTTCAGCGGCACAACTAATAACAGAGCACTGATTCCGGCTTGCGGTACCCGATGGTTTTGATATATTTTGATGATATCATCATATACTTCTGGGGCATCGAGAAGCATTCATACAGTACGGATGTACGCTGTCGTTAGTACCACTGATCCACACTTTAAGGCGTCAAGTAGCTACCGAAACCCGTGTCCTTCAAAACAAGGATTTCTCAAATGGAAATTTCTTCTAATCCAGAAAAGGTTATGGTGATAGACGTCTTAGCGACACAAACGACTCTTTTTTAGTTTTAGAGGTTTTCGGGACTGACCTCTCATTACCACTAAGTTATATGAGACTTCTCCGAAATCGAAAACTGCTGTACGATGTTTTTACCAAATAGACATCATTTTTTCGTGGGTTGCGCCTTATCAGGGACATTTCTGGTTTTGGATGGCGCTTTGACGAATGAATCCATCTTGTAACATTTCCGGGAAAACTTGCCGATTAGAGTACAGACCAACTCGAGTAAGGCCGTCCTGGGGGCGATGTCCACCCAGTTTAACGAGGACGTAGATTGCCTATGCGAGCAAGCTTTTCTCGAGGTCGTATTCGCTAAGTGTTTAACTGCTGTCTAGTGGTAAAGAAATTCCACCCACACCTCTGTGGATGACGGTTTGTAGTAACCACTGACGATAGCGCGTTAAGATACCTAAAAGATGAAAGGAACCTAAGCTCCAAAATATCTCGGCGGTCTTTGAAGCTGTTGGAATATGGCTCCGAGGTACGGTACTAGAGCGGCAAGGCAAGCAGCAGCGCTCACGCATTGTCGGGGCTATCTACGGCTGCACGCCAAAAAAGTACGATAAGAGCCGATGCCGGCCTTACACAAGCTAGCGAGCCCGCGTTGAATCCGACGGTGACCATAGATTAAAGGAACAGTCAGGTTATCTTGCCATGCAAGACTAAAAAGACCATCGAATTTTTGCCACAGGGGGCTACATTATACCGTTCGGGGTTGCGGGGCCTTCTGCTAGTTTTTTTCTCGATCGCGGTCCAATGTGCGACAACCTGGATCGTGGTAGGATTCTTCTTCTCCCCTCAGATTTTCACGAATAATGCCAGAGTTTCGTTAAAGCTGTTCTTGCACGGAATTTCTAGCTTCACGACAACATTTCAGATCAAAATTGTAATTTACAGCAGATTTGCGTGTTGATGATTGGGTCTAGTAAAGTTCCATAGCTTTACTACAGCTGTATAACACTATCCAGCCCTGTACGAGTCCTAACGGATTGTGACACCTAGACCTACACCAAATCGATCCATTTAAACTGAAAATTATCCAGTCGGAAAAAAATACTCTGCTTGGATGAGCCTTGTATTTAATAAGACTTTCTTTTATGGGATGGTGGGCACTGGCGATTTAAATAGACATTACTATTCGGGAAAGTGCATGTCACTGCAGTTTCAGTATTTGCATTTGAAACAGGCATTTTGAAACTCAACATCCAATTTCGTGCTCGCCAGTACCTAAATCCCAGAGGACAGCACTTTATTACTGCTCTAGTCCTTGGGCTTTTTTGGCCTCTAAGTGCGTCCCAGAGTATGCAATCCGTCGCCGTCGGTCGCTTCTTTGCCTACTGTGCAGGCAAAAAGCTTGCACACTGCAACACCGATCCCCAATATGGTAGACGTTGGGAAAGGGTTTAGGTCCAGCATCACACCCAACTGTGGAAGGCAAAGCTTCCACCCAAGTTTCCTAAGGGAACTGGAGAAGCTAAGAGAACAGTTTTCTCGACGCATTTATAAGTGTTCTAGAATTTTTTTCAAGGCTTATCACTTACGCGTTAAGTTTAGGTACCGTTGAAGGGATTTAGATTTAGCTCCTCTTACTTCTCTGCGCTCTGTGTTGTCCCTACCTTCAAACAAAAAACATTTATTTTAATGTGATAACTCTGCCTGAAATACTATTAGCACAAGAACAGATGGAGTTATGGCTTACGCGGTTTTGATCGTATAACACGTTGTTCTAGTAGGTCCATGGTTTCGATAAATAATTTTTCGATTTATCTTTTTGTAGAAAATTAAGAATGAAAGTTTTGAGCAAATAGCGCAATAATCACGCCAACCCAGCTTTTCACCTTTCACTTTTTGCTCAGCTTTATAACTGCATTGTCTGTCTCTTTGAAATCGACATACAAACTTACCTATTGCGACCTAGAGAAACAACTGAGAGGCATGATTGACATCTTGCTTACCTAACTATCATACGTGTACACGTCAAAATCGCCGTTTCAAATAACTTTGTTGTAACTGTAAGGTATCGAAGCTGACGCTTTACGGCCATTTTCGACTGATATGGATATACATTTGGAAATAGCTAAATTGGTCCAGAAACGTAAAAGCCATGATCCCTGCTTGAGTACATGTTTGCTAGTAAACTTCTAAACAAGCTGTACTCTGCGGAAGATAGGTGTTTATTTATGGAATACTGCGTAAAAGATCACCAACGGTGTATAGTAGGTAAAGGTCAAATGTCCCTTTAGAAAATATAGTTTCGCAGTGTTTCAAACTAACTACGGTGTATGCTTAAATGAATAACAGAGCCCGAAACACGAGGCTTAAATAAACAACATTAGAGCTGGCATACAGGACACAAATAAACAATAAAAGTAGTTTCCCTTGAACCTTTTAATGGCCGAAATGTAGCGTACGTGATGTAGTTTCCACAGAACTGCAATACTCTACACTCATATTAATGATTTTACCACTCGTAGAATTTTCATATTTGAAATATTTCAAACGAAATTGGACCATTTCTTCTACAGCGTCAAGCTTTCTGAAATAGAGATCTAAACTGGTATGTTCAAGGCGTGTGCTTTGGTCGAAACTGACATGCCGAGTGCTAGAAACGTGTACAATATATCCGTGTATTTGTCGTTCAGGAATAGATCGCAAATAAACTATATTTCAAGAACCCATACCGTATAATAGTCAGTTTTTAATTTTCTTTGGCGAACAGCTTTGGAAGCGCGTATAGAACAGGGGTTTTCTAGAGCTGTTCCTATGCAGAAGTGATCCTTTCATTGCAGCTTTGCCTTTAAAAGTGCCTCTAAATAACCACCACCAGCTCGTCATACTGTTCCATTGAATTGGCCAAACTATTTCTTAAGCGACTGATTGTACAGTCCATTGACTTTTTTTAACTAAACTAGATAAAATACTCGAAGAGAGAAAGACAGTCTGCTTATAATTGCAATTATCATAGCGTCTTGGATAGCTTATAAATGTATAAATAGCATTTTTAGCTGCTTCGGTAATTTCAGCTGTTGTAAAAGGCTCTCTGCAGTTTCACTTCCTTTCCTAAGTTACTTTCAGTCCATCTGTTCATTTAACAGTAGGACAGGCTGAAACGCCCTGAACAATAAGTTGTTGCACGATTATCTCCTCGGCTTGTTTTCCGCTTAGAATCTATAACTTAAAGAAAATAGTCTGTGCTTTACATACAACATCTGAAACAAAACTGTTAACAACATTACAAAGCCAAGAGTTTATAGTTATTTTTTAAATGCAATTATGTATGGGTAAATTCGTAGCTAGTAGACCAAATAGAAAATTTAAATGTGTAATTGATGTTATGCTTTGATTTACTACATGTTCAAAGTTGCTGAAAAAAATTGTGTGCAGTAAAAAGTGATGTATCTGCCTCCCGCTCTGGCTAACGTGCCTTACGTAAGTCTGGGGTAATAGTAAATCGAAACTTCATTCGTAAATGAGCATCACCATATGGACACGTGTCAATGCCCATTTATTCAAATCAACGCCTTATCTGTTGCGCCCTATATGATACAGATAAAAAGTATAACACTCATAGATAATCAAAAGCCTGAAGAATTAACCAAATTAGAGTTGCCTTCTACTGTTAGCATAAAACGGAATATAGGCGGGACTGTTAGCGTCGACATGCCGCTTCTACGATCGTATATGTTCTATGAAAATATATACAAATTAAAGCCCGAATCCTCCCTCTTCTCTTTGGATTAGTTGCGTCCTTCAAATATCCAGGAGGTCAGCGAACTGGCTGAGTTGGGAGCTTGAATGCTTCGCAATTCCACCTACAGAGTACTACACAGTCTATGTGCCATAGTGAATACACATAGGAAAATTCATAGTAACCTATAGGGCCCGGGGTCAGCAGTTCTATCGATAGGCCCTGATTCATAGAACGAAAAACGACAACTTGGTACTCACGAAAATAGTAAGCGCACAAAAACTGTGTAATACTTAACAAAAACGAACTTGAGGAAAAGATCAATCTCCTCGATTGAATTCGGCATGTATGTACATGTACGTGTATACACGAATCTCTCACGTTTCCGGCAATAAGGCTCGGTTATAATTTTTTCAAGTAAACCTATATTGACTGAAAAAACGTTTTATAGCAATTTCCGCGGAAGTCAAAGCACCAGGCCCAGCCAAAAGCTTTATCGTTCAGAAAAAAAATTATCAAAATGCTCGCTATGCCACCTCATATGCTGAAGTCATGCGTCAAATAGCGCAACTGAGCTCCTCCTTTACGAAACATCGTGTTACTCACTCGCCATTCAAAGCTTCACTCTTCGTCTGCATAGCTCACAAATCGCTAATGAAAGTTGCACTGACGTAGTCCATAGAATGCGAAATAAAGCCTAATGGAGAACGAAGATCTAGCTAAAACAACTCGCTGTGCAAAAACACTAATGAGATCTCTTGCAGAACTAAGACAGAGACGACTAACGCGGTATACGGCGTCATAACCCAAAAGGACACGGTACATATAAATGGGCAGGATATAAAATAAGTTTATTAATGCTACCCAAGGCTATCAGAACATTTTTGTGGTTACTTTTCTTCCCTATTTTTCATTTTATGAAAGAGGCCCCTTTGTACGCTACACGGCCATCATAGTCTTCTAGCAAGCTTCAAAAAGAGAGCGCATTAGTCTTCAAAAATTCATCTAATGAAGATGCGTAGTGGAAACCATCGAGAAGATGAAAACATATAGATTTCAAGCTGCCTAATATCTACTCTAGAAAA
Organism: Varroa jacobsoni; assembly: GCF_002532875.2. Lineage (NCBI taxonomy): Eukaryota > Metazoa > Arthropoda > Arachnida > Mesostigmata > Varroidae > Varroa > Varroa jacobsoni. The sequence continues at coordinate 15,447 of NW_019214892.1, read as the reverse complement.
ACAAAGATATTTAATCATCAATAAAATGTGTGTATTTGAGCAAAAGAAGTAAAATCAATATGAGAAGTGTTATCCAAAGGCGTCATTCGCACCGATTTCAATCGCAGTTCCTGCAGCTGCCTATTAATTATGCTCACACACACCAGAAGCGGTATTAACAAAGTCACGGTAGAGGAATATTTGGTGAGAGAATTTTTATAGACAATAGGACAGCTCTATAGGCAACACGTGTTGAACTAGCGATCTCTCTTTGGCTACTTCTGTGATCCACACTGGGCTTGCGTAAGTTAAAATAGACACTACGGATCACGGATTGAAAGCTCTATGTAAGAATCAAGTTTACCGTTAACAAACAATTGCAAAATACAATTTGCTCCTCTAGAAGTTTACGCTACAATGTCCGATATGTGGTCGTTACGTTTGAGATTGCTTGATGTTGTGAATCGCCCCCCACACACACACTCTCCCCCAGGTCACGCATGCGGTAATCTAAGCTTGGTTCTTCATCTTCAATGATAGATTATTTTCCTTAAGATACAATGCAGCGCACTTAAAAATTCAAATCTACTTTGACCATACATTTAGAGAACCCACCAACGGTAGTGATCGGAAATCTCCCATCGTGTGTGGAAAGCCAAACATTTTTATATAACCCGCATATACTATAGATTTTACACCAGAATCTGGATAAATGAGATGATTTGTATACAGGACGCGGGTGAATAGTTCACAGATTGTACCCCGCAAGCGTTACTTCCTTACGCGATGATGACAGCTTTCCGTTAACTCAAGCACGAGACCTAACATTGTACGGAGAGTTGACAAGGCATCATCGTACCCTGTAGTTCATATAATTTTGTAAATAATCAGGTCGATCGAATATCTGAAACTGAATCAGTACACGTCAAAACGCGTCGGATAATTAAGAAGTAATGTCCAGTCGTGTGGCATTCGGGAAGGTGGATAATAGTAAACGCGAGATCAGACCTCGTTGGTTTGCATTTCTATATCATTTTGCACGACGCAAAAAAGTACCGTTCGTTTAAAATGTTTGATGTGCAGCCCTTCTTCAAAAACCGAAGAGATTATTGTGTAATTAAATAAAATAGACCTTAGCTCTTCTTACGCTGACGAAATCTTCATTTATGAGGTACGTTAGACAGAAGAACTGAAATTCAGTGTTATGCCTTTCATCTGGCTTGCATGTCGCTTCCAGGGTATCTTTGATTCTTATATGCTTTGATTGTCGCGTGCAATAGATGGATTGCGCTCGGGTCGGGAAGACAGAAACCCGCTTTGTAGCTTTTCTGCTTGTGTATTAGCTAAATATTCCTTGACCTGAACAACAATGTATTTGATGTTTCTAAAATTTTTTTGGCTCGTTGGGTTTGGGTGAAACTTCGAAAGAAATAGTACGTGACACTTCTCAACATGCGATCAAGTGACGCGCTCAACAGTAGACCTATTTAAGTTAGTGAAATCTAGCCGCACTTTAATTGGCTTATAGTCTACCCTATTTGTAAATACGTAAAGTATGGAAACTCTGTCTATACTGGTCAGGCAAAAGATGATTGCGTTCAGGTCGGATTTTGACAATGTTTAGAAAATTTTTTGCTGAAAAGCTGTCGTGACGCCTTCGTGTTGGCTTTGATACAAACTAGGCAAGGTCTCTACCATTATAGCAGTTGGAAAAAAAACTCCTTTAGGGTCATATTTGCTATGTACCAGCTCCATGATCTCTAATGGATTTCCGCCAATCGAAATCGCTTGGCTTAACGTTTGCTCGTTTGGAATGATACACTATGTAAGCTACTCGTGAGCTGTTTCATGTTTCCTTTATATAGCTTCAACAGCGAATAGGAGAAAAATAGATTTAAAGTATTCTCCCTTACTAGCAACAAAAATGGATCCGTGATAGTCAAGTCTGATTGGTTGCTATATTTATTTACGTAGATGGGGTTCTTGTTTTACGACAACCATAAAACTGTGCTTGATCTGATTTCTGGCTCACCGACATGTCTCAACTATTCCGGAACGGGCAATTCTGCGGAACCTACTCTTATGATAGACAGCTTTCGACTAGACATGCCCTTTCAATAATGGCAAAAAAAGATATACTGTATTTTATTTAGTTGTTTTAAGGGCGTTGAACAGCGCAATTTAAATTGAGCATGATCTGTTTCCATGCCATTACTGCATGGCTTCTTTTCTAACTATTTTTCCGCCATGCAACGAATTTGATGGACGCACGGCTGCCGTTGACCATGGTGACCTCCGTGTGATAATTGTGTCTTCATCCAACAAAGTGGCGAACGGCACATCAATCACTCCTACGTTAAATAGGTTATCTAGTATATCACCTAAACTTCAATAGTTTAAATGATATCGGTAGACATGGACGTTATTCTCTAAGTAGTCGCCTATATCTCTTACGCTGAAGGTTCGTTCTTCTGTCTACAGTCGGACGAAGTTTCTCAACAATGTTATTCTTTCGCCTTAGCTTGGTTTGCCCAGTTGCCATCTTGGTGAAGCTCGAATAATTTTCGGCCTCAATAAGCGGCTTATTGTTACCTCTCTCTTTCGACAAACTTTCAAGTTATTCCTAGTTCCAAGACAAGCATATGATTGTGGGATATAAGCTTCGCCTAGCAATAACATTTTTGCTCTTTGCCATTTTATTATTTGTTAAAAGAATATAACGGACAATGCTGTTTTTTTTTTTTTTTTTTCGTTTCTCCTAAAGGTTTTCGTAACAGGGTGAACTGTTTAATTGAATTGCGTTGATCAGCTGATCAGGTCTCATCGTCGTCATAGGTGTCTATCTCGCCGACGGCACTGCTAGCAGACTACTCGAAACCGCTAATGGTCATCACTGATATTTGCTGTCCTAAGCAACTCAGGTGCATTTATTTAAGCTTGCAAACTACCTTACTGAAGTTGTTTTTTGTCGATCTTCCTATAATAACTTCAGCGCATATAGTATGAGTTATTGTGCTTTGCCACTTTCTTATACGAAATTACATTTCCATTTTATGCTACTAGAAGACACGTTGCACATAAATGGAAACTTGGATAATACAACTGTATTGAAGATTATCTATAGTTTTAGGCCAGACGTTTTTTTGCTTGCATTAGTTCCGTAAATTGTAGAGTACCGGATCTATATAAATTTTAAGAATGCGACCTAACAAGACATTGTTGAACCACGTCTCACGTGAGAATGATGCCCTAGAACTCCGCACGATTTGTGCCCTTCGATTGTCTGCTTTGTAAATCGAGAAGATAAATATTCAATTCCGGTTCTTCAAAAGTTGCCACCATCAGGGACATCTTTTTTCGCAAATCTCTTAAAGTACTACGAGTAAACTTTGTTATTTCCTGTGAATATATTGTTATTACTGGTCTTAGCGCTGCAAGTGTACTAGATTTTGTTGAGCTGCTAATTCTGGTACCTCCGTAACTGCTGTTGTGCTCATCAGCAATATATATGTTGTGAAGTCACCGCACGTTTTATGGCTCTTGGCGACTTTGGTTCGCCTAACATAAGAGCTATATTATTGGACTTTTCGACTACCTCATTGTGCGGACCAATCCGTGTGTCTATACCTCAACTTCAGCCCGTATCTTTGAAGTTCGGTCACAGCATTGACATCTGCAGAATGTTATTGAAGCTTAGCTCATCATAGTCACTTCTGAGAAACTAGATTATAAGAAGACGAGCATCCTCTAACGAAATCCACCGCTCTTCGATTTCAAATTTAGCTTTGTTCTTTTCTTCTAAGTGCGCAGACGCACAATCACGTCAAAGAAAATGCGGGCCATCTGGGTTAAAAACCTACATATATTTATTTTTGCCTGTGTCTGGTATTTTGTATATGAATATATAGAAACATTTTCAAAGAGAATAGGAATTGAGTAAATAAGTTACATAAATATAACAGAGCGCTACGGTCGTAATTAATATTACTAAAGTCTAAGCTATTTATTGCTCATCCCGTCGCTTTACAGGCTTAAGGCCTTAGACTTAGAGATCCACTTTTTCACTGTGTACCAGACAACCATAACCCACACGACTATCCATTTGCACTTTGTGATATCCCTCTAGCTCACCATGATCCAAACATGGATCTAAACACAAACCTAAACGCCTAAAGAAGAAACCATGCAGATACTCATCCTAAAATCGAAAACATATGCAGCCACACGCAAAATGAAATTCCCCATATCTTTTTCAAAAATTTCAACCTAAGGACCATTTGATAGGGCCCATTACGACTTGTTATAAGCAACAATGTTTTGTTGGAGATTTTATGAATAGACATTACTTCGGCTAAAGTTCTATTTGAGTCACGAGTCTGTACTCATCAAAACAGAAAAAGCCTTGAGCTCTAGAGAATGAAGGGACGTGTAAACCCACAGTTGCGATTACTTTTTCTGTGAGGTAATTCTACATTTTAAATACATATATTAGTGCTCGTATATATGCCATTGTATGTGTGTCGAAAGCGTTATCTGTTTGATCTAATCTATTCGGACCAGCACCCTTATCAGGTACCGTCCATTCATTCTTTGGGAGTTGAAAACAAGGCCGAATTTTTGTAAGAGCAGGTTTGAGACTAAAAGAATAATGGAACTGGCCAGATAGACATTTTACCGCCATACAACGGGCTTAAACTAGGGTCCCCTAATCCGGTCGTCACGCCAGTCGCTGCCCCTTGCGAACATCGCATAGAGAAAGGCGTTTGCATGCAGTACGCAATAAGCGATGTCTTGTAAAAATATCGACGTTCCTAGTTACTCTAATAGCGATCGGATATATCTGATTCCAATATGCAACTCTTGTCGGTAACTGATGTTGCACGCGAAATACTCGGGCAGAAAAGCTCCTGTTTTTTTCAGAGCTAACGCAAAACGCATCTTGTTCCGGTTGCATAAGTAAGATATTGAACACCATCACTGATCGTGATGGCCGCATGATTCGGATTCAGCAGACTCTGTAGATTTTAATCCTTCAAGGTATATACAGTTTTTATTCGGTTAGATAGATCCGGTTCGTTTTTGAATTATCTCCTAAAAATGTGTCGTAGATTCAGGTAGTCAATTTGTATAGTTATGGCCTCAGCGCTTTGTTTTAAAGCGAATAGTAAACATTTAACTCTTGATGCTAGATGAATAGCAGAGTCAATTCTCAAACGATAGGTGGGTTAGCGGGAAACAAGTCAATGTTTATTCAACCTTGAAAATAACAAGGACAAGATTGCATGACACTAAGACAGAATGTTGCTGTTTTTTTTGTTGACATGCCAAATCGTCCGTGTGCTCGCCCTTTTTTCAGCCAGTAAGATCTTCACTTACACGGCACTTCTTCCAAGTACGACATGTTGTCTGAGTTGTTTGTAAGACCGTATCTAAACAATATTTCGTCTATTTTTTTATATGCTTGAAACATCAGTCTAGCCTTGCTAATCTAAGATATTACCATAACTAAAGCTTTAATTCGGAACCTAAATCTTCTTGTATCGGCAAATAACTTTAATTAGCGACCATGTGTGTTGAGCGATATGTGTAAACTCGTAGAAGTATCGTTTAGGTACGCTATCTACAGAAAAATCGAGCGTGATTGAAATTGCCGAACTTTTTAGCAACGCAAAAGCTCAAAGTAGTCAAAGGTCCAAAAAAAAAAAACAAAAAGTATCAAAAATATTAACTGTTAGATTCGAAAGATTAATTATCGGCTTGCATGGACGACCCAGTTAATGACTGACATTCATTCGTTCGTCAAAACGGCCGTTAATCTCTGTTGTATTCACAGTTTCTCTTTAGCCATCGTGATGAACTTCCGAGCCTTTCAAATCTGAGCACGATTGAGAATCTTCTGACTTGTCGCATCGAAATCGTCCTTCGATTTTTTCTTTCGATAACTGGCAGTAACGCAAATCGGCAATTTCCATCAAAAAATGATTTCTTTTTCCATACTGCTGAGGGCGCAAAGAGATTAGATAAAAACCAATTTTCGACCAAATTAATAAACCACACACGATCTTCCGCCATTACGATTTCCTTGCTTTTTTTTTTTTTTTTTTTTTAGAAAACGAACTCACTTTATTTAGTATATCAACGATCAGCCAAAATTTGATCAGATTCAGACGGAAAATGCTATATTAATATTGGTTAGTTTCAATTGCTCTCCAAGTGATATACAAAGTGCTTTAGTTTCAAGGCGGCATAAAGTAAGTGTTGCATTTTTATTATTGTTTCTTTCATTCAAACGTGACAGCCATTCTGACATAGAAAATAGGAGAGGCTACACGGCAGTCGTTGCACTTGTGCGTATGTTTAACTCTCCATAGTATGCCTAAGTTAAGAAGGCAATATCAGATAAAAAAAAAGTTCATATACTTTCTGTTGAGTCCACATTGCATGATGGGGTGGCGGTATCTCGATCAACTTGAAGATAGTATTTAAATGCAGCCATGTTCACACCTCGCGTCCAGGTTTTGTAATTAGATCTATGACCCTCGTGCTATGTGGTAATGTAATTAATCCGTTAATTATTTCTTGTTTGTTATTAATACTTTTCTACACGTTCCTTATGTTCCTTAAATGTCCATGTTCTTTGTTGATCATAATTCTTCCCGACTGAAAAATGTCACAGGAGGTCCGGCGCCGGTTACAAAATTAGTCATGGACATCCTTCATGGGTATTCAAGAGTGTCGCATCATTATAGTGACGCACAAGTTCCGCCTTCATTGCCGTCTGCTAATTCCCAATTATCTGAGCTGAAGATAAGGGTAATGGCGCTTCGTGGCTCCTCCAATTAAAGGCCATCAATTGACTTGATTCCACGTCGGTACATAGAGTTAGACAAATGAAGCGATCGACCGAAGTGAACGCCTTGGTTTTTTCCTAAAAAGGCAAACCCGAGCTGGCTGATACCCAACAATTGATATCACTGAATAGAAAACGGTAAAGAGGTTAGAACCTCCTCTTCATTCCGCAGACCTGTACAGACGCCAACCTCAAGCGCTGTCATAAGGGAAAGGTAACCCGGAGTCCTCATCATACAAGATACGGTCAAGAATTTTTTGCGTCTCTCTGTGATATGCAAAGTAAAGCTGTGATCATAAAGGGGGTCCGAGATACAACAATTTGCTAGGATATCAAAGGGGAAATCCGGCAAGAAAGCGTGTATGGCCAGCAGCTCTCCTGCCTCCCCCCTTAGTATTACGGCTTCCGTCATTCCAGGCGGACGGTTAATCTTAGTTCTACTGCTTCCATTTAAGCACAGCCAATACTTACCCGCATGGAGAATAACTTTGACCACGTTGCCTGATTTCGAGCGCCGGTATAGTTAGAGCTTAAGCTTAATTGTTCAAATTTGCACTTAACGAAAAGCATTCATTATTACAGTGACCTACTCTGTATTTCGATATACGCAGTTAATACAAGGAATAATTGAAAAGGTGCTACCTTTAAGAATCGTCGATGCTTAGCAGGGAATTTAGTTTATTTAAGCGTTTGGGAACGGGTGGAGCTTGGTCATGTATTCAATACATCTTCACGGTTTCACACAATGCACTTGAAATTTTACAACGAAACTTTAGGTAGTATCCGTACCTAGAGGAAGTGGTGCCCGTTTTGGATTGCTTAATAATTCCTCAGAGATTCGAGAAGCGGCAACGTTTCTTCGCTCGTCCCAGAGCATCCAATTAACTCCTGGGATTTAGAATAGATTGAGGAGGAGGGGGGAATGATGATGCGTTAATTAGTCGCAATACGGCATCGCATGACAGCCGTTTTGAGTATAAACGGGTTTGTCTCTATGCGTTCCTTAAATCTACGAATTGATGCAAACCCAAAACGGGTTCGGTAAAAAAAATCCATAAGCCTATTTAAATGATTTTGATTTGTGTCACAAACACATACCGAACGCTAACTTGTATTAGTATGTATTAAAAATCGATAGATATATTATTATTGGATGGAGCAGCAGGTTCTGCCGTTGACGTTTCACCTAGCTTAGCTTAAACTTTAGTACTGTCTGATTTAAGTTGTTCTTTTATCAGCCTGTTCAAAAATACACCTGCCCTAACATATCTTATTATTAGATTACTGATGCCTTGCTATATCAGTGGCTTTATTACGTAGCGCCTATTGTATTTTCCTGGTTTGAACATCATATTTCATCAACTTGTTCCAGCAATAGTTTGTGGAATGATTTCGCTTTTTCATTATAACGTCCTAGTAATCTCTTGACAATTAGTCCCTTCATGCGTCCAATATACCCATCCTATTACTTGAAGAAGCAGGTATAAAGCCACATACATCTTACTCAACCCGTGCACTAAAAATCAACCACGAGATGTAAGTCTGAGATTTTACCTTACTTAGATCCCGTGTCCTCTTACATTGTTCCTCTTCTTCAATTGAAACGATGCTGTAAACGTTAAGCCTCTTACATAGATATTCTTTTCTCTATCCAGTTTTTAGCTCTTCAAAATATTAAGTAGAAAGCTTCTCCTGAGAAATCTAATCTAAGAATAGCAACCATAAGTTAAGCTGACATGATCGAAATTTTAGCAAATTAACATCGATCAACTATTTAATTTATAGAATTTGGTTCATTTTTCACAGTCGCAACCTTACGTAAATGTTTACTCGGATCGATATGGCCGTTCTTGGTGTCTCAGGAAGAACTAACGTTTCGTTTGCGACGTATCCAAATGGCATCTGTTCTTACTTTTTTCAACAGCTTCTCAAGTCCAAACGAGGTCAATGTCAGTTGCTAAGCGCTCACAGAGAGACACTACTTTGAATAGTGACTACGTACCCGTTAGGTTACAGAACAGGTTACATTTTCTTCGTACAACAGCACATTTTATTTAATCACGCTGCGACGCGGTATGTACCATCAATCAATACAGTGTTATTCTTCCTCTAACAAAGAGCATAGAACCGCTTATTCTGTTAGCTTGATACCTCTCAAACTCGATAAAATCACATGATACGTTCCTTCTATGAATTTACGTTATCGCTGTATCTTATAAGAGCGATAGATACACTACAATGGAGAGTTAGAAACTTGAAAAGAGTATGTTATGATATATTGTCTGAGTATGACGAGGATTATACGAGTCGAATTAGTGTACAAGGACTAGATGATTAAAGGAAATAGAAAGCCTAGCTGTTTCCAATCCAGGTAACGGTATGCGTTTTACTTCGCGGAAATACGCGTTGTAATTTTTCCCAGTTAAAGTATATATTTGGCTTTGTTTTGACACACAGAAAAGGCTTGAGGACGTAACTTGTCGGCTCCTCAAAGCGAATCGATATACCGGTTTAGTAACTAACTTTGTCTTTCATTGAAAGACCTTTCAATGAAAGGGTAGAAAGTATGAATTTAGTCGTTATAATAAATCAAGATTAATGGTAAGAAGAAATTGTTGACCACCGTGCATCTTGCAGTGGTTTCTGCTAAAATGTTTCCACCGTTGCGAATATTCGTTTCATCAAAGAACCGCTCTACTTTACAACTGTCTAAATATTTATTGTCTAGTTGAAATATAAATACTCGATATCACGCATTCTGACATTACAATGGTGGGAAACTGGTTTCGTTGTTAAACCTGTATTCCATCTTAACGAACCGAATAATTGACCAGAAGAAACGTGCAGTTGTATGCACCGCTCAGAATCTTCAACAACAAACGTTCTCATTACTTGTTGTGTAGGGGTTACAAGCTCGGTCACATAGACGTCGAGCTGACGTTTAAAGATATGGCGGAAGGTACACCATGATCATTCATAATAGACTTCGTTCGTATGAGTTCTTCCCGAATAAGACAATAGTTGAAACCAAAGCTTTGTTGTCTGAAAGTTTGGCACAGATAGCTAAAGACCATTTCGAGAATCATTCGAACAGTCCTTTGAGCACAACCCTTCGCTGTCCAACATTGGCTACTGTGTACACTTTTACGCCGCCAGCGCAGTCTTTGGTATATACATTATTAGACATGACATGTCTCGATAAGTCAGTGTACAATATGTACATAAGGGACCCGAAAAAATTCTTGTGTACACTCTGACGCGACCTGGAAATTAGAGCAGAAACTGTCATTCACTCGTACACGGAAGCTTGTACTTTTTTTTGTAACGATGTAATCCAGTTTAGTAGTCTTTTTCATACAGCAAAAAAACAGTTGGTAACATTTGCTATGGGTGGCCATTTCGAATGCGTATTTAAAATCAAATTATATATAATTACCAATTCTACCATCACTTACCATGAAAACTTAATTATTTTGTGTCTCCAAGAACTGCATAATGACAGAGTATTCCCACCGGTGCGCGAACGATGCCATTCTCGAACGAACGTCGAAAATCTGAAACAGGGGTCTATAGATAGCATTTCTATTTCTTTTAGAGATAAAAAAAATTCGGAAAGGCAACAACTCTCTCAAATGTTACACTTCGTCTGTTTACTAGTTTTCCTAAATGCAGCTGGACGAGGTGTCAACGCCAATAATCATAGATGGTTTGTTTGTAGGACCGATAATGACTGTTCTTTTTTTCTAGGCGATGGATATTGGCACTCAAAACGTTACGAAAAATGTACGCTCTTTCGATCGCCTCTAATCCACTTGATCTTCGAGCAGAATTAGGGCTATCTTAAGCCTTGAAGCATCGCTCTGAATAACGCAGCTTCCATTAATGACCCTCTTCCTGGCCCTTCTGCACTTTTTTTGAAGGGTGGCTCCTGCTTCATTATTACGTTCTGTTCTAAGCTGACCGATAATACGCTTCATGTGAGCATCAATCTTTCTCTCTCTCTCTCTCTCTCTCTGTCGCAGGCCTCTGTTGAAATGAAGCGCTTAAATTAGTATTAAAATGTTTTCGGTCTCGTGTCACTGCAAATGTTTACAGACATTTCTCCTTCCGACGTCCTGTGGATCGCCGTTGCAGCTCTGAAAAAAAACAGCTTTAATCGTTTCGGTTTAGGTCTTTTTGCTTTAGACCTCCAGCATGAAATACTGTAAATATATATATATATAAATTTTTGCAACAACTCCCAGGTCAGCAATGAGCCTTGCCATTCATTGTTTGAAATGTTATGCTGAGCCTGCTAAAGTGGAATAGAAACAAATTGAGCTCACTCGGTTTTCATGTGGTCCTAGGTCTACTGCTACCTTTCTGAGTACGCGAAAATTCTGGTTTGTGGTATGCATAATGTTTTGACAGATGAGATCTCCTTGTCTGTCAAAATAAAGACTTCTGCACCAATGTGACTGTTACAGTATTTACGGAAAACTTCAAGTTTCGTTAGTCGAATAGTTAAGCTGATAATATGCTATTGTCTAATCGGGTTTCGTTTACACATGTAATTTCAATTTTCTCAGCAGTCATGAACGCATTGATGGCATCAGACTTCGATAATAAGCGATTGTTTAATGGGAGTATTTCAGATTGCTCTGTGTCTGTTTGATATATGTGACAAAGTCTCTTTTGCGTTACGTTTGATCGATTTGTTCGTAGCCAGCTGTCTGAGGGTCAACCTGCATTTTTTTACAGTTGCACCAGCATTCTAACACTTTATCATCGAGCATTTGGACCATGTTACTGTTAACTATTTCGACATAGGACGAGCTATAGAATGCATAGCGCCTTTTTACCACAGCGTAACAAATGCCAGACCAGAAGAGATTCCAGTGCAGGTCCTCGGGCTTCAAAGTGGCAGACGCTAATATTCTTTCAAAGTATAGACGGAATGACGCAATAGGCAGTTTAGCAGTTCCTTAATTTTTCTGATTTTACACAAACAGGACACGAGATTTCTTCTTGCCGAGATTCGTATTATTTCCATGCTCAGTCCACTCAGTTCACTGTTTCGCTTGCTATTAGACCGTAACGTAAACGTCCTTTGTCGCGATTGGCTATACGTTTTAGCTTTTTTAGGGCTGCGTCACGCCAAACACTGCTTGATCTGTGGTTATCATGCGACCGTGAGTTCTCTTGCAGCTGTAGTTTCGCTACTTAACGATACTATTTGTCTATCTACCCATATTATTACAGGTCGATTTTTATTTAAAAATTTCTTCATTTAAAACCGAATGTCATATTTATTATATAATTGTGCTATACAAATGTATGGAGTTCGTGTTTGAAAATTCTAAAAAGTATCTGCCCGGTAAGAAGAAGTGCTCAGCGAAAGTGCTATAATGTATAAAGCCGCGTGGTACTACTGAAAGATCTCATCATATCCTGTGGTGCGTTAGGCAAATAAAAACCCTGTGTACCACACAGCGTGTGGTGCAAAACGCGTATCTGTTCGCCCTTCTCCATGCTTCATTGGTTATCGCCTTTCAAGAATTAAGGTCGATCTCCGCCATATTTCTCTTCCATGTACTGATAAACCATAAATAAGGGGGGGGGGTTGTGAAAAGTCTGAAATGGGGTCTGAGATACTATACATGTAGCGGTGCGTCCGGTAGTAGATACGCATAACTGTTCACCGATAAGCTTTATGGGCTGTTTTAGGAATACAGGTTTAATTTGGTTGAGTCGACTACCTGAATTCAGAAGGAAGCTATAGAGACCACCTTAATTTCTAACAGAACTAACGCCGTTTGTAAGGGAAGTTTGAAGGGATTTGCTGTACTCACAGTCGCTGCCACAGATCGTCGTGCCCTCTCCGTGACGTGCTCGGCAAAGGTTCATCTGTTCGTAAGTAAAATAACAAGTAGGCGTTGAGTCTGGTCACGTGCATTGAGGCGCAAAATTGCTATATCAAGATAGTCGAACTTACGTTAAAAAGCTTTTAAGCGAGGAAAAACCTTTCTTTATTTGGTTTGCTGGCAACTATTGCTGGTCGTAGAAATGACCGTCGGTTCTTCCACTATGTCACTGTCGGTTTCAACAAAGAGACACACCGTTGTATTCCCGAGGTAGTAGCTATCCATATGGCAACCTAAAATTTTGATTTCAGATTTCATCATAGTTACGAAGAGCTTGCGCTATTTAATGGAAATCTACGTTTATAGATAGAAAAAAGCGACGCAAGACTACCCCTCTGCCTAATCATCAAAGATACTTATTTCTAATGGTTGACTTTGCTAAGCTGAATTTATACATATATTTGAAACAGAAATCATATATGTGTGTCTGTATTTACCAACCATTGCTCAGAGGCAAGCCAGTGAAGTAGTGGTAATGACCGTAATCATGAATCGCCTCACTCATCATAAACGTAAAATTTTTATCCGCTCTGAGCATACTATGCACATTTGGTACTCCCTAACGCCACTAAAAAAAGGATGAAGGCCACCAAAGCAGGCGGTAACGCAGCCAGTAATAAAACATCGGGTTAGCTAAGGACGATAATATAACCATTGTGGCTGATAACCTTGCCTATGTATTATAGTTGGTTCCTCCAAACGGACTATTTTCCGAGGAAACTGAAATCAGTGTGGTCGATATTACGGCACAGGCTCAAAGCAGAGGCCTAGCCAACTGTTGGCTCGATACTTCAATTTTATACCTTACAGGATATTTTAAAGGGTCGTAAAAAGTAACTTCCAAAGAGATCGTGAAAACAATTTTTTTTATTTGAAGTCGATTTAGGTCTCTTCGAATTCGATCTATAGAGTTGGCAGTAGGCGGATTAAGGTGGGGAACTGCAAGGGCGGCTGAAGATGGTGAGCTCTCTCTCAGATGGCAATTTGACGCTGCAAAGGCGTTCGGTTCCCCCGTGTCGTGAGTATATCGATGGGATGGAGGTGATAAAGATTTAGTTTTATGGGATATGTTGTAAATCCCCCAAGAGCTTTGCTAGGGGGCAAATCAACATTATACCAATTTTGCTGATTATTTTGTAGGACACTATTTGTATTGAATATTTTTGTGTGATCTTTAGTGGAGGATTGCTCCGCCACCGTTGTGTATGCGTCTTCTAATTAACTCCATTACGGCCGCAAATAACGATACGATTAGGAAGTCTTTTGGTCAATACCACGATACCAACGGTGCCTTTAGGTTTGTTTAGTGGCGCAAGTTATACAATGTAACGGCTCCCAGAACCTCGTTGCCTTTCATGTTTTATTAAAGTAAATACATCGAGGGTTTGAAATGATTTACGACTTCTAATAATACAAATATTAATAATAACTGCACTACCTTATCATTATTGTATCTGGTAGTAAACTGTTCTAAAATACGGTTTTATTTACACGTGTAATAAAATTAAAGTTACTCAACTGAAAACATCATTTTGCAAACGATCAAGCTCGGTTTTTGCTTTGTTAAAAACAAACTGTATTCTATGAGATTTGCCAGTGACTGCCTTAAAATGCTGAAGTACAAAAAAAAAAAAAGAAAGTAAAAAGAGTTTGTTTATTTCCTGTTTAAGGCGGTATCGTTGGCATCGATGTCCGATCACTCGTGAATTAGCCAAGAAGGGACAAGAACTTAATATACTCAATTCTACTAAGCATAGAAAGCTCCATATGCAAATTTATGTCGATGACACCTCTCCTGTTCAAAACCGAAAAAATGCGGGTGCTGGGAGAGCAATTGAGGCCTGGGTCTGTACTGCAGCCCAGAATTTGAATAGATTTTTCGTTTCTTGACAATTAACGTGTCTTAATTATTTCTTTGGTGAAAAACTATAATGTTTTATGAACGTATGAGCTGAGAGTTGTACGTAAAGGTCTTTATTAGAAAAAAAAAACTCATTGTTAAGGCGCTTGAAAAAAATCAGGTTTTCTTCAGATAGTCTGTTTAAGGCTTGCGAGGTTCTACTCGAATCAGTTTGTAGCTTTTTGTACCTTAATTCGGTTCGAGGATAACCAAAATCAGGCATAACGAAAATTGCAAATAGAAGGCTAATACAGAACAATAATCGATTTTTCTTTTTTAAGGAGAAAGGATAATTTAATGTATTGAGCATTAGCGGTTTCAGCTATCGGCTACTGTCAGTACAGAAGAGCTCCCCGAAAGATATTTGCAAATTCGACTCCAAGGATATATATATACTAGGCCTTTGCTGATTTGCGTCGACATCTGCGTTCCCCGACATAAACCCTCCTTAATCTTGTACACCTGAATCCTGTCTGCAAAATGTCTTATCTCCAGCCAGTTCCAAGATGACATAGTAGCTCGATCTGTACATATATGCAAGTGTCCAACTAGTCTAGAAATAGCCTTGCAGCAAGTTAACATGGAAAGTTGAGCAAAAGAGCCCATGTCGTTTTTATTTTTAATGCGTTTTCTGAATTCTCTATATGTTATCACAAATTAGCTAAAATTACACAGTGTAGCAAACTTTAGACTTTTACATGTAAGCGGACTTTAGTGTCTACGTACCCATCGCAATACACAAGGGAATTCACCAGATATAGTCTGCAAATTCAAGTGATCCACAGGTACTTTTAGCAAAAGAAAAACCACTTATC